>NC_057946.1:29145056-29305056 GCF_018555375.3 Anguilla rostrata | reverse complement strand
ACCTTTTGAGAACTTCATTTTTTCACTGCCCGCCATTATCCAAACATCCAAACAAATTCTTCCAGAACAAATTCGATCCAACCGCAATCAAACTTGTGTCTCTTCGTGAGGTGAAGTCCTGGTGCTGATGACACATATAAAATGTCACCATTTTATTTAAGAAGCAGGAATATCCAAGGTCATTAGCACCGCAATACGCCCACACCGGCCCCGCCCCCGACACCCGCGGCATGGCCCAGCGACGGGCAGGAGGCTAACGGAAGCGACCGGGACCCAGCGGGCGAACAGGCGACGGAAGCGAAGGCCGCTCGTCCACATTGATCAGTAGCGCCGGCCACTCCACACACACACAGCCCGCGAGGCCCAACACAGACAGCCAGGCGCCCGACGGGCAGCCCCCTGGGGGGGGGGGGGGGGGGAGCACGGGGGCATCGCGGAACAGCCCGAGCCTCCGACTGGCTTTTTAACGTGGCCACGGAAAACGTGTGAATTTCCAGGAAGAGATTAGCTCAGCCTCCCGCCCTGTGTATTTAAATAGACAAACTCCGGGGGAGTTACTGCAAAAAGGCCTGACTGGCAACACAGACAGCCAAGTCTCTCTCTCTCTCTCTCTCTTTCCTACATCTCTATTATTCACTCTCTCGCCTTCTCTTAACACGTGTTTGTGTGTGAGAGAAAGCACGAGCGTGTGCCGAGCATCTCTGTAAAAACGTCACTAATTATTCAGCACGGCCATTCCAGCTACTCCACTGGGCCCCGCCCCTAGGCCACAGTGCATCCCTCTGAGACACTGTTTAATCACTGAACAATACAAACACACACACACACATACACAATGACATGAACACAAACACAAATACACACATGCCCACACACAAACACACACACACTCAGTGAGCTCCAGAATGGGCTCTGGACATCACAATTCTAGATTTGCAATGAAACAATTCAAATGTGGTTAAAGTGCACATTCTCAGCTTTTATTAAAGGGTATTTCGTATACATTTTGTTCAACAAATGTTGCCAGCAGAGGGAGCACCCGAGCACAGGGAGATTGCTCTGTACACATGGATTCATCCAGCTCTTATGGGCATACTCCTCAGGTAATGACACCAGCTGAGTCCTGGAGTATGAGCTGTTTCAGGAACAGGATCTGAAGCGCTCCACACTATATAACAGTGACAGTTACACACAAAAACTCAATAGCTGCAGATCCAGTACTTATAATGAGAAAACCTAACCCCACACACAGGCAATAGCCATACAGTCTTGATTTACTGGCCTTTATGTCACCAATACAGTTGAAACTGCTCAGAAAGAAAGAGCATAAGAGATAAAAGTTGCTTTTCTCTCTGCGTTTGGTTGCTATGCACTTCAAATAGCAGCCATGGATAGCCTATTTTTGTAAAAGGAAGAATAAAAATCCCTTGAGCATCAAGCTCACATTTTAATGAAGTAAGCACTGTCTGTGATATCCTCCCCCCCACTGAGAAGCCTGGGACCGCCCCCACTGAGCCTGCTGCTCTTATAAAGCGAAGGTGCACTGTCTTCCCTGACTGCCCCAGCACATATTAATTCTGTAAGATTACGATCATCATAACTCTACCATGTGTGTCTGGCATGGCAATGGACATGGCAGAGAGTGAGGGATAAAGGATGTGTGTGTGTGTGTGTGTTGTGTGCCAGCGTGTGGTTGGGTGTATGGTGTGTGTGTGTGTGTGTGCGCGCATGCGGGTGTGTGTGTGTGTGTGTTTGTGCGTGAGAGAGAGAAAGAGAATGTTCAGTGTTGAATGTGTGGGTGTACAGATAAAGACCATGTATTTAAATCCTCAGTGGAAGATGTTTGGACTCTCTGTCGCCAGACATGCCCCAACTAGCACAGGCTTTATGGAAACATATTAAACATTCCAACACACACACATGCACACACAAACACACACACACACACCACATCCACACACACACACACACACACTCTTTCTCCCTCCCTCTCTCTCTCTGGGGTGCCCCTCCATATTTAGCAGTTCAGTAGTTTTTTATTGTAGCTGACATTTTTTGTGTGTGTGTGTGTGTGTGTGAGTGTTTCCCGTTTCTTTGCCCTAGAGATGAGATATCCAGGCCAATTTTATTCTGTACTTGCCAAAATCTTAATGACAGGCTTCAGTCAGAGGAGCACAAGCATCTTTCTCCCACCCTCTCTCTGTCTGTCTCTCTCCCGCCCCCCTCTCTCTCTCTCTCTGTCTCTCTTCCACCCCCCCGTCTGTCTCTCTCTATGTCTTTCGCTCTCTGCCTCCCCCTCTCGTTCTTTCCCTTGCTCTCGCCAGACCGTGAGTGTAGTCATGCAAAGTGCAAACACATTTCCAACTCTCACATTCTATGCTGCCACGATCACTTCTGCTTCCTGTCCCTGCACTTCCTGTTCCTGTTCAGTGAAAAGCAGAATCTCTCTGCAGCCCAAGACCATCTGCGCAGACAGCTCTCCACTCCCTCCAGCTCAGGACCATCTGCGCAGACAGCCCTCCCACTCCCTCCAGCTCAAGAGCATCTGTCTGAGCTGCTGACGCCATGTGTAAAATCTGTAACACGGTTACAGTGTAAGGTGTGGAACCAGTGCGTACTGTAGCTGAATAAAACATTAGTTGTGGCTACAGTGTATAAAACAAGTAAGGATCATAATGGACACAATGTGTACAGTGCATTAAATCTGATGATCAGTGTGTAATACAGTGAAATGTCTCAGACCTGTAAAGCAGACGTTAATACAGCAAGAGTAAATGGGCAGGAGCAAAGTATAGCATGTAGAAAGTGTAAAACAGGGATACTCAAATACAGCCCTCAAGTAGTGCTTGAGCCCAGTAGTTGTGTCGGTTTTCTTTTATACCATAGTTAATTGATCGATCAATGCCACTGTTTGGCCAGAGGTTTAACTCACCTGATGTCCCAGGTTTAAATCAGTCCTGATTAGAGGGGAAGAATGAAAAGCAGCAGTAAGACTGGCCATGATGGCCAGATTGGAGTATCCCTGGTCTGAAACATCAGAAACGGACAGAGTGTAAAACGTGTGAAACATGAGCAGTAAATGAAATGTACAGAATGTGAGAAGCCTCAGCTGTGGACGCGCTCTGTAGAGCGTGTAAAACATCGCTTGTGTAAGCGGCCCCGGATACGCCGCGTCCGGCGGGCAAGCCAGCGTCGCGGCGCGGTGTGGGGCTCCGGCGTGCGGCTCCAGCGGGCCCCAGACGGCCAGAAGGCCCGCGGCCCCAGCTGGGTCCTGGAGCCGGCTCTCCTCCGCGCTCACGCCGCGCCCAATCTCCACATTCAGGGCAAACGGCCGTCACCGCGGTTCTGCTGCGACCCCCCCCCTCCCCCCACCACGTCGGTGCGTCACACGGCCACACCGCTCAGGCCTCACCTTCCGGCGCGTGCTGCTGAAACGACTCGGGTGGGAGTGACTCATCTTGCGTGGCCGGCGGGACCGTGTGTGTGTGTATGTGTGTGTGTGCGTGCGTGCGGGCATGCGGGCATGCGTGTGTGCGTACGTGTGTGTGTGTGTGTGTGCGTGCAGTCATGCGTGTGTGTGTGCGTGCGTGTGTGTGCGTGTATGTGTGTGTGCGTGAGTGTGTGTGCGCGTGCGGGCATGCTGTGGCGTGGTCGGTGGTGATGTGTGCGTGGTGTGGGGTGCTGTGCGTTTGTGTGTGTGACAGACCGTGCTGGGATTAACCCTAGCGTTGCTCAGATGGGAGAGGACAGAAGGGGCGGCTCTTCCTGGGAGAGGAGCTGCCATATGGCCCAGGAGACAGGAGTGCACATCGCGTGCCGGACTCTGCGGCCAACGACCACCACTCTGCAAGGACAATATCTTTATTGTTTTTTGTTTTTAAAAATCTAAATAAAAAACGTTCCCCCAGTTTTCTTGTGCAGTTTTCCCTTCCCCTCCCTCTCTCTGTTTCACCATCATCCCATCCCCCTTTCTGTTTTTCTCTGTCATATCCTGCTTTCCCTCCCTCCCTCTTCCTTCACCCTGTCTTCCTCTCCACCTCCTTCCTGTCCTTGTCCTCTTATTAAACATCACCCTCTCTCACCTACCCTGTCCCCCTCCAACGTACATGTCATCCCTTTATTATTCAACTCTATTTCTCTGTTGAACTCCATTTTTCTAACATCCATTTCTCTCCTGCTCTCTTTCCTTTTGCCTATCTCAGTATTTCTCTCTCCCCTCACCCCAATATCCATCTATCTCTTCCTCTGCCTCTCTCCTATCACATTTATCTCTCTCTATCTTCCCCCTCAACCCATCTCCCTCTGTCTCGCTCCTTTTCTCTGTCTTCCCCCTAACTACATCTCTCTCCTATCCTCCATACTCTATATCTCTCTTCTCTCACTCAATCTCTTTCAATCTGCCTCCTTTCCTTCTACTTCTTATCCTTCTCTCCATGTCCGCCTATCTCTCTCTCTCTCTCTCATCCTTCTCTCAGTGTTCCCCCTCCCTCTCTCTCTCTTTCCCCCCTATCTCTCTCTCTCCCCCCCTCTTTCTCTGTCTCTCTGTCTCTCTTTGCTCCAGATCTGTCAGGTCACATTATGACCCCCGGTGCTCAGCACCTGCAGGAAGAGCAGTGAGGATTGCATCAGAGCTCCAGCCCCCATCCCCCTCCTCCTCCTCCCCCCCCCCCCCAAAACACAAACCGCCAGGAACACGTCGGCATCTTTCCATTCGGGACGCGCCCTCCCTTCGGCTTACGCAGCGCATTCCCCTGACCCCGTCCCAAACCCCCCCCCGTTCCCTTCCTTTGCCGCTTGCTGACCTACGCCGGTCATAAACAAGGTTGGGGGGCGGCGGGCCGATCCCGTGTCTCCCGGTGAGGGTCTGATGAGGTCACGGCAGCAAAGTGGGGACGCGCAGGAAGGAAGGGAGGAGCAGCCAGACGTGTCCCAATATCACTTACCCAGATCTGCACAACCGCTCATTATGAAGAACACAGGGAGAGGGGAGAGCCCTCTCATTTACTGTGCAGCTCTCTGAAGGAACGCAGGCCCCCGCTTCACACAGAGTGCATGACCCAACAGTTTTAACCCTTTAAAGAGACAGTTCACCTTTTTTATTACATAAGTTTTTATACATTTTTTTCAAACATCCTTTTAAAGGTGCCAGATCATAAACATGTGATTAGAATGCTCTTAACTGAACATTGTAACGCTGATATAACAATCACTACTGTTTTAGAGTATAGAGTTAGAGCATTAGAGTTTAGAACATTTACTTAAAATTTTGAAGAAAAAAAAACACATTCCAAAAAAACCTACTCTTCAAAGGGTTAAAAGAAAAAAATCTATGTGGGGAAATCAGTCATCACAGCTTCCAACGCTACTCAAGAGTGGTTTGAGTGTACTGGCTCAGAACGTAGGTATAATGGTTAGAGAACTAAGTTTGTAACTCAGAGGTTGCAGGTTTGATTCCCAGATGAGGCACTGCCGCTGCAGCTTTGAGGTCCTTGCCACTGCTCAAGCGAGGAGTGTAAGGGTGCAATGGCAGCGCTCTTTAATTCCCAATGTGGACTTAAACCTGCAGCCTCTTGAGCCTCTCAAGCCTGGTTACCATCACCGGTTAATATACAGATGTAAAAGGGGATTGTACCAGAGTACGCCGTGGAAGCTTCTCTGGACAGGCGCATCGGCTGAACGTCTCCTAAATGTAAATGTGAATCAGGACTCTGGTAGAGAAGCTCAAAGCCGCGTAATGCGTCTGATAGGCTGTGTCGTCCCCGCCTCACGCCGCGCGCGTTCGCCTTCCTCCAGCGGCCCGGGATCAGGCGGACAGGCGGGGGGGAAAAACAAGCCCTCGCCACGGGCGTCAATTTCCGACGCGCTGCGGGGGGGCGAGTCAGGGAACGGCTGCCGGCCCGGAAATTAACGCGCGCCGCGCGAGAGAGAGAGAGAGAGAGAGGCGTGCAGAGCGCGGATTTCGCAGGGCGCTTGTTAAGCGGAATTATGCAAATGAGCGCGGCCGCAAAAAAATCCGTCTAAACAGCGAGCGCCGGTCTCTTCGCCCGTTAGGCGAGAACACCAAATGACATCGTGAGCAATATGTCCGAAACAGCGAGAGGGTGTTCAGTAATTTGGACCGTGAAATTTGAGATTCGGTGCACAGGGAAGCTTCTGTGCCCCGTACCTCATTCGGTGCCCCTCGCGCTTACGTGACCTGAGAGCACATCGGGATGTTTGAGGAAAGAAACGCTCCCCAGTCAAATCTGTGATGTCGATGATGTCGCATTCTAGCAGAAACTATTCTGGAAGTACTCCTGTCTGAAAAAGTCATGGCTAATGTATGAAGACAGACAGGGGACACAGGGGTGCTATACACACAGATATTAGACACGGGTGTGTGTGTATGAGTGTGTGTGTATGCGTGTGTGCGTGTGTGCATCTATGAGATGGGTGCTGGCACGTACGCGTGTATGTGTGCATGTGTGAGCACGTGCATGTTACTGTGTGTGCGTGTGCATGTGACCAGAGGTCTGGTTTGGGCTAGAATTGAGGACCGAGCTCGCCTAAGCCAAACATCTTCACGGCCCGACCCGTACCAGCCCGACAAGCTCTGGCCAGATATGAAGCCCGAATATGACCTGCTCAAATAACAAGCCAACAACACCATACAGCACAATAGAAAATCATTTTTTTCCCCACAGGAAAACTGCCAGAGAAAAGAAACAGGCCCATACCCAATCTGACCCAACGCCAGAGAGCTAAACACAGGCCCAACACCGGACACAATCACAGCATACCTTCAGCTGTACAGACCTCTAATGTGAGCATGTCAGCGTACAAATCTACATTTCTGAGTGCGCCAATGTTTGCGTGCATGTTTGTGCACGCGCATCCGCAGGTGAGTGTGCGTGCATATTTGTCTTGGCATGCGTGTGTGTGCGCGTGTGCGTCGCTGTGCTACTGTATGAGAATATTCTGGAGAGTCTCTCTGTCAGCTCTCTGAAGTTCTCACTCGCATAATTACTAATGTCTGTATGGAGAGAGGAGCAGCATTATTTACCCATAAACACACAAAACCACAAAACCACAGCTGCCCATCCCATTCCCAAATACTGCACATATCACACCTGGCCACACACTGGAAAAAACATGGCCTCCAACGCTAACCAGGAGGACTCATCTGCGAACCATGAACTATGGTTAAAAATGTTTAAAAAAGAAAATAGTTTCCTTTTATTGCTTCAGAAAGATAGAGAGAAGTAAGGGGGAGGAGGACAAAAAATAGAAGTCAGAGAAACAATGAGAAAGAGAAAAGGTTCACAAGGTGTCACCAGCTGTGGGCCACAGCCTGTCCCAGGAGAGTTTATGGTGTCTGAAATCCCACCTCTTACTAATCTACACGTACACGTAGCTGATAAATACAGTTAAAATGACCACAGACCTGACATCACTCCTCATCAGCAGCGAGAGAGAAAGAATCAACTTTTATGACATCACAGCAGGAGCTTTTTTTTTCTTTCTTTTTTTCCAGCAACACTTTGGCACCTGGTTGGCAGACAGGTCTTGTTTCCATGGTGATCACCCACATGGAACACTTCCAGGTGAAAGACAGATGAGGTTACTGTACACTTTGCTTTGCAATTTCCTGAACCACACTGACCTGAGCTCAAGAGGGCCAGGTGTAATAAAGCTAGGCCATACATCAGCTGAAGTGTGCAGTGCTGACCTGAGATCAGTGAGAAGGCATCCCAGGCTTTTAACTTGCCTTTAACAGCCAATCTGCACCAATGCTGCAGTAATGCACCATCACACATATCACAAGTCTGTCTGTTGCATGTTTGCCACACAAAGCACACATCTGTCTGTCATATGTCAGCCACACAAAAGTACACGTCTCTGGGTTGTATGCTAGCAGTGCAGAAGCACACGTCTCTGGGTTGTATGTTAGAGCAGAAGCACACGTCTCTGGGTTGTATGTTAGAGCAGAAGCACACGTCTCTGGGTTGTATGTTAGGAGCGCAGAAGCACACGTCTCTGGGTTGTATGTTAGGAGCGCAGAAGCACACGTCTCTGGGTTGTATGTTAGAGCAGAAGCACACGTCTCTGGGTTGTATGTTAGAGCAGAAGCACACGTCTCTGGGTTGTATGTTAGAGCAGAAGCACACGTCTCTGGGTTGTATGTTAGCAGAGCAGAAGCACACGTCTCTGGGTTGTATGTTAGCAGAGCAGAAGCACACGTCTCTGGGTTGTATGCTAGCAGAGCAGAAGCACACGTCTCTGGGTTGTATGTTAGCAGTGCAGAAGCACACGTCTCTGGGTTGTATGTTAGAGCAGAAGCACACATCTCTGGGTTGTATGTTAGCAGCGCAGAAGTACACGTCTCTGGGTTGTATGTTAGCAGAGCAGAAGCACACGTCTCTGGGTTGTATGCTAGCAGAGCAGAAGCACACGTCTCTGGGTTGTGTTAGCAGTGCAGAAGCACACGTCTCTGGGTTGTGTTAGCAGAGCAGAAGCACACGTCTCTGGGTTGTATGTTAGCAGAGCAGAAGCACACGTCTCTGGGTTGTGTTAGCAGAGCAGAAGCACACGTCTCTGGGTTGTATGTTAGCGTGCAGAAGCACACGTCTCTGGGTTGTATGTTAGCAGAGCAAGCACACGTCTCTGGGTTGTATGTAGCAGCGAAGCACACGTCTCTGGGTTGTATGTTAGAGGCAGAAGCACACGTCTCTGGGTTGTATGTTAGCAGAGCAGACAGCACACGTCTCTGGGTTGTATGTTAGCAGAGCAGAAGCACACGTCTCTGGGTTGTATGTTAGCAGAGCAGAAGCACACGTCTCTGGGTTGTATGTTAGCAGTGCAGAAGCACACGTCTCTGGGTTGTATGTTAGAGCAGAAGCACACGTCTCTGGGTTGTATGTCAGCAGAGCAGAAGCACACGTCTCTGGGTTGTATGTTAGAGCAGAAGCACACGTCTGTCACGTCCTACCCGTGCTGGTGTCGGATTACCCTGCCGACTCTGGAGGGGGCGGGTTTCTTTCCCGCAGGAGGGGCTGCGAGGGGGGACGGGGTCAGTGAGGACGAGGGGAACTAAAGGGGGTGGGGGATGGGGGGGGGAGCAGCCTGAGGCACAGATTAGGATCAGCGTAGAAGATGGAAGTGTTGACAGTGGAGTAAACAGAGCAATGTATCTGAAACTGGGGACATATTAAAAGATTTTTCCAACAATAATCAACAGTGAAAAGATTGAGCAGCGCACATTTAACAACTGACGTTAGCTGATCTTCTGTCTTAATCGATGTGCACACATATGATGAGGGTGGTCGACATCCACAAGTTGCTCCTCACTTTTAGAGAACGTTTATGCGGCTCAGCCATCGCACACGTTGCATTCGTGTGTTCACTTCGTAATCTTTCTTCCTTCCTCGGTCACAAATTCAATTTTCATTGGCTACTGAGAATCCCTGTCGCGATTTGAGCATCTGTTGAACGCAAAAGCGCAGGATTATGCAGACAAGCCCCAATAAAGTGAAACATGATTCAATCAGGGCGTTTCCAACGGAGATCGTATGAGAAAGATTTGAGCCTTGCGCTCCCACACACGTAACAATTACAGCTGCAACTGCGCTGCATGAATACCCAGGACTACCCTGGACTACCACAGACTGCGCCTGGTCCCAACCCGCTGCCAAATCGGGCTTAAATTTAGAGTAATTCCCCAGCTTCACACGGTCTCATGCAGCTCCTCACACACAGTCACAGAATTCAGAGTCACACGGTCTCATGCAGCTTCTCACACACAGCCGCACAGTCGTTCAAACAGTCTCACAGTCTCATGCAGTTCCTCACACACAGTCACAGTCTTTCAGAGTCACACAGTCTCATGCAGTCTCACACACAGTCACAGTCTTTCAGAGTCACACAGTCTCATGCAGTCTCTCACACACAGTCACAGTCTTTCAGAGTCACACAGTCTCATGCAGTCTCTCACACACAGTCACACAGTCTTTCAAACAGAGTCACACAGTCTCATGCAGTCTCTCACACATAGTAACAGTCTTTCAAACAGAGTCACACAGTCTCATGCAGTCTCTCACACATAGTAACAGTCTTTCAAACAGAGTCACACAGTCCCATGCTGTCTCTCACACACAGTCACAGTCTTTCAAACGTCACACAGTCTCATCAGTCTCTCACACAGTCACAGTCTCTCAAGTCACACAGTCACACAGTCTTCACACACACAGCTGCACAGTCTTTCCAGAGTACAGTCTCATGCAGTCTCCTCACACACAGTACAGCCTCACAGAGCCACAGCTTCAAACATGACGTCACACAGCTTCACAATCACGCAGCTCTCAGCAGACAACACCACTGGAGAGACTGAACCGGCGATAAGACTCAAAGAGGAAAGAAGGTCGGTTTTCCCCGAAAAGCCCGCAGAGAATCCCTCCCGTAGTTCTGAACACGCGGGCGCTCGAGAGCGCGGATCGGGGCGGCGCGCGGTCGATGAGCGGGGAACGCGCGTCCGATCGCTCCCGACCTCGGCTGCGCGGACGCCGGGGGGCCCGCGCGGCCCTGGGGCGGTGGTTTTACGGTTTTATTTCTTACGTCCCGTGTCCCGCGTCGCGTGTGAAAGCGTCCGCGTTCCCCCCCCCCGGGGCGAGGAGCAGGGCAGCGGGACCTGATCACGCAGCTCAGCCTCAGACGCAGGGGCGGGGCGGGGCGGGGCGGGACGGGCTCCGACGGGAACACAGCCAGGAGCCTCTTGATTTAATTCACTCTAATCAAGTCCCGGGCCCCCGGGAACCCCCCCCTGCCCCCGCCCCGCCCCCGCGCCCGCTCGTTTGCATACATTAGCCTGAGGATAATCTGACCCCCTGAGCCGCCCGCAGCGGGAACAGCCTCGCCCGCTTTCATGGATGGAAGGGCTGAGCTCTCTCTCTCCGTCTCTCTCTCTCACACACACACACACACACACACACACTCTCTCTCTCTCTCTCACACACACTCTCTCTCTCGCTCTCTCTCTCTCTCACACACACACACACACACACACACACTCTCTCTCTCTCTCTCTCTCTCTCTCTCACAAACACACAAGATACAAAGACAGGCCTACTTCGTCTGGTCTTGCAAAACATAGACTCATTGCTCCAATTCTCCCCTCCCACCACACACACACACACACACACACTCGAGCTCTGCTCTCCTCCTCTCCACACACAACATCCACATGTCCGATCTTCTGTCTCTCTCTCTATCACCTCAACACACACAACGGTACAGAGAACAACCGTTCTCCGTCTCTTCTGACCGTCCCTCCTTTCAAACACTCCAACACAACAAAACTCACTTCTGTTCTATCTCGTCTCTATACACACCATCTAACACAAAAATCACTTCTCTTCTCCCCTCCTTAGTTCTCTCCTTCACACCACTCACAACACTGAAAAACCTCCCTGTGTCTCTCTCCTCTCTACACACACACCAACAACACAGCTCATTCTCTCTCTCTGTCCCTCTCTTTCTCTCTGGCCTCGTAGGACATTAGAAGTTTTTAAGAGTGTATGGGGCTATAGGGGAGCAGTAGTGGTGGAAGGAGAGCTTCAGTTTGCGGAGGGCATTGGGTGACTGAGTAGGGGCGGTTTTTTATTTTCAATTTTTTTTTGTCTTTGGTTTTGTTCACTTTAGGGGTTTTTTTTGGTAGGTAATGTGTAAAAATTGGGTTTTGAAATCGCCATTACACTGAAAAATAAAGGATTGTTAAAAATTCAATTCTCTTTCTCTCTGTCTCTCTCTCTTGCTCACACACACACTCTCTCTCTCTCTCAAGAAAAAGAGGGATGAAAAGGAGGAGGGAGGGGCCCAGCTGTGTGTGGGTCTGTGGGCAAGAACATAGACTCAATATGTCACAGGAAATTAAATCACACACTGCCCACACACACACACACACACACAGGAACTTGCTGCTCCCTCCGGTGCCACAGCACAAATGCGCAATGTTCCGATTTCTGTCTAGGTCAAGTAACTCTATCAGGAGGCCTCAACCCAGACCATTCAGGACAACGGGGTGGGGGTGTGGGGGTTTGACAGAGGGAGGAAAAGAACCATGGGAGGATTCTCCCAGTTCTATCTGACCAGTGGACCCAGTAAGCCAAAATTTCAGAACACTCCAATATAGCTTAATCAAATTAGTAACAGATTCCTGTTGCTAATTAATATTCATACAGAGATACCATCTAATTTACACACCGCTATCATGAACGATGATGAAGAAGGTCCTTTCTCTCCTTCCTCCCCCCTCCTTTGAAGGCTAAATGTAAATTCTCTCCATGTAGCACACCAGGCTTCCACAAACAAGGCTGAAAGACAGAGACGCTGGCCCATGTGTCTCTCTGGTAAAACCCTGCTCTGACATTCAAAGCAACCTGTAATCTCAGAGACAGACCCACAGCACTGACAGGGATACATAGATACACAGTAACAGTACTGACAGGGAGTCATAGATCCACAGTAACAGAACTGACAGGGAGACACAGACCCACAGTAACAGAACTGACAGGGAGACACAGACCCACAGTAACAGAACTGACAGGGAGACACAGACCCACAGTAACAGAACTGACATGGGGACCCAGAACAACAGTACAAACAGAGGGTCAGAGGAACAGCCACGGGTGTTTGATGAGATTTCAGACAGGACAGAGAAAACACCGAGAACTACAAACACTGAGAACTACAATTACTAAGAGCTAGAAATATATTCGTCAGCGCTGGTGTCTCATGCCCTGGTTAAAAGAGAACCTTCCTGCATTGAGCAAGTGAAATGCCGCAGTGCTGAGAAAGCTGAACACTGGTGACCAGCCCTAACCATGCAGCAGGAGAGGCAGGAAGATCAGAAAGGACTCGCCAGACGAATCACTGCAAGCACCACAGGAACCCCCATCCCCCTCTATCTCTTTCTCCTTCTCTTGTGTGCTTCACTCCCTCTTTCTCTCTCGCACTACCTCCTTCATTTGCGCGCTCTGTCATGCTCTTTTCTGGGTCTTCCTCAGCTTTGAGACTAATGCTCACTGACAGCCCCTCCCTCCAGCCCCTGAACTACTGCACGGCTTACAGCGACCCCCCCCCCCCCACCCACCCACCCCCAAGCAGAGCAACCTCAGTTACATCTCCTTTTCCCTTTCATCAACCTGCCTGAGTCCCAACTGGAGAGGATACCTGGAGGCGGTCTGTATGCTCACGCTCCAGTTCGTGTGCGCATGCGAGTACGCGCATGTACGCGTGTCAGTGTATATGAGCGTGCACTCATGAGTGTGTGCGCAGAGGTGACTATGCTAACAAGTGTGTGTGAGTGCACCCGTTACTGTGCATGTGATAGTGAGTGCACTCATTACTGTGCATGTGATTGTGAGTGTGGCTGAGAAAGTGTGTGTGTGAGTGCGGTCATTAGTGTGCCTGTGATAGTGAGTGTGGATGAGAGTGCATATGGGTGAGTGTGCTTATTAGTGTGCATGTGATAGTGAGTGTGGATGAGACTGCGTATGTGAGAGTTCACTCATTAGGGTGCATGTGATAGTGTGTGAGTGCGCTCATTACTGTGCGTATGTGTGTGAGTGTGGTGAGAGTGCATTGTGTGCATGTGTATAGTGTGCATGTGATAGTGGTGTGGATGAGAGTGCGTATGTGTGAGTTCACTCATTAGTGTGCATGTGTTAGTGTGTGTTGCTGAGAGTGTGTATGTGTGAGTTCACTCATTAGTGTGCATGTGTTAGTGTGCGTGGCTGAGAGTGTGTATGAGTGAGTGCACTCTCGGAATCTGGTGTGGAGGGGTACGGCTGTCGAGCTTCATAAGGAGAGTTTCTACAATAATCATGCATGAGGGATGTGCCACACCACTCCATACAGCACTACAGCACACTGGACCTCACAGCACTGACCTACCGGCCCTCCGCACTGGACCCGGAGCATTAGAGCTGATCTTTCTGCGCTACAGGCGAACTGGGCCACAGTCCGCGTGTCAGCGCATCCATGAGAGCGCCTACCGTGCTACGTCACGCGATGTGTGTGCCAGAGCGTCTCCCATAGCGCGCAGCGTTCGTGCGCGCGTGCATTAAATCTGTAAAATAGGTCCTTTATATAACGGGGGGGGGGGTCTGCTCTGATACGCGCTAATGTGAGGGAACAAAGACGCAAACTTCTTAGCGGAAAACAGGAATCTGGCGGGCGCACACCACCCGGCGAGGCAGCTGCGCCCCTGAGCTCGCCGTTATCGTGGCCAGCACACGGCGCAGCGAAGAGGAGGAGGAGGAGGAGGAAGATTAGACGCCGTATCCATCATCTTTGAAGCGCACATTTCCCATTCCAGCACGGTCGGGCAAATTCCATCAAAAACCCCGGGTGAAAATCAGCTCGGCACAGCTCAGCTCCACATCTCCTCCTGCTTTACACCACACCAAGGCCTGCTTGAGATACTTAAAACATAATGAGAGAGTAAAGACAGACCCTGATATATTTTATTTTAATTTGCACTCAGACACCTCGCCTGCTAAGACACCCCCGTTCCTCCTCAACGTGCCCCAACAGGGCCCCATCACTGCCTCTGACCCCCCAACTCCGATCGCCCTCGCACTCTGCTCTGAAGCAGGTCTAGACCACTTCCTCCATTCACCCATAATGCCTTTCCCTCTACAGGCCAATACAAACCAAAAAACCGAAGTTCCCCCGGTTTTGCCTACATGTCTAACTGGTAGTGACATTGTCCTATGACCTCTCACCCATCAAATGAGTGACCTTTGACCTCAGCACCCACCTGGATGCCTCAAGCACTGGGGGGAGGGGCCATGGATACAGAAATGGTTGGTCAATTCCGCAAGTCGAAGCAGAATTATTTTATTTTTACTTAATTTTAGCAAATAAATTTCAACTTTCACATTTATTTTCTCTTCCAAATAAGAAATTTAGATAAAGTGTACTTGTTTGAGACACACTGAACCTGTATCTTGAAAGACACCGTTGTGAAGATACTGACATGGAGGAAAACGGGAACGTAAAATACTATCAGAACCAAGAGGAACGATAGAAAATACAATGAAAATAAAACCCGGGTTGAAAAAAAAAAACAGAATTATCCTTTAACCACACTTCAGTGGTTACTCCTGGTCTAACTGTGTCAGTACTGTCATTATGGGCCTGTCTTTGCGTCAGTGCTGCTACTCCGGGGCTATTTCTGTGTCAGTTCCTCTCTAAGATTACAGGCTGCGCTGAATTTCAGAGCAGGGCTTTACCAGAGAGACACATTAGCCAGCCCCGTCCGTCTCGCAGGCCTGAATTATTGAGCCGGATTGGGGAAGCCGGGTCTGCTAAGCAGAAGGAAGGAGCGTTAAGGCTGCAGAGTGAGGACAGGAGACAGAGGGATAAAAGGACGTTTCTTATACCGGTCTCGGTCATTCTGAGGTAATTTAATCTGCAGAAAATGAGATGGCTTCAGTATATGAATATTAATATTTGATAGTGACAGTGCGCCGGGTGACTGCAGCATGCATGTACTTTACTTTTTATTTAATGAACCTTTATTTAACCAGGTAAAAGTGAACAAATTCTCATTTACAACACTGACCTGGCCAAGAAGGCGTGCGTCAATCAAAACATACAAACGCTGCTTAAAAGACCGAGTTCCCGACGGTACGTTTACAGAGATAAAAAAGAAAATAAAAAGACAGAAAATCGCACGTACGGTCGTCACACTCCCAGTTTTGCCAGGTTCTAAATCCCATTTAAAAAGCTATGGATCGGGGCCGTCTGAGCAGTCAGCGACGCTTAATAAGGCTTTATGAGGCTTTATAAGGCTTTATAATGCACTTCTGACTTAGCGAGCACCGTTAGTGCTTATAAGCGAGCAAACCGCGTGGCTTCACGCGCGTCTTATCTGTGAGGCGGGCCGCGTCACTCTGCGAGCCGTCCGTGCCGCGAATCCGGCAGGCTGCTTATGAATGAAGACCAGCGAGGCCGCGAAGCACTGATCAAAGAAAGAAAGAAAACAGAAAAGGCCCGACTCACGGGGAGGGCAAAAGGCGAAAGCAAAGCTGCGTCAGACGCCAGGCAGGCAGCCTTCGCTCCTCTTCAGAGGAGAACCGGAAGCCTTCCAGCAGCCTCCTCTCAGGAATAAGAGGATCAGAGACTATGCCTGCCAGTGTCAGCACAAAGCAAGACTGAGAACTGTGTGTGTGTGCGTGTGTGTGCGCGTGTGCGTGTGTGTGCGTGTGTGTGGGTGTGCGTGCGTGTGTGTGCGTGTGTGTGTGTGCGCGTGCGTGTGTGTGTGTGTGTGCGCGTGCGTGCGTGCATGTGTGTGTGTGCGTGCATGCATGTTGGCGAGGGTGCAGTGTGGAGTTTGTGCACGTGGTGTGCGTGCATGATGTGCATGTGTGTGGGTTCTTCAGTGAGTGGTCGTCCTGAGAGAGAGAGAGAACATTTGTGCAGTGTGTGCAGTGGATTGCAAATGTGCCTAGCACCTGTCACCTGCACCTAACAACCACCCTCCCCATACCCTCCTCTCACCGCCACGACCGTGAGGCGGGAGACTCTGCTATTCAAACACACCTCTGCCTCAGCACCTGTCACCTGTCACTCACATCATTACATCATCCCGAAACTGCCCTACGCCCTGTCTGTGAGGAAATGGAATACTGCAAGATTAAATCGATCTGTCTGCAACCCTCCTAGAGCAAAGCTAGCCTTGACAATCCAATATGATTTTACTTTGTTGTTATTTATCCAAGCCAACATGCGGAATATTGTATGGGCTCAGTGGCAGAGGCTCTCCATGATTGAAGAGATTAATCCAAGACAGTAAAGTTCCAAAGCCATTTCTGTGGCCAGGTAACGGTAACACCTGCAAAAGTCTGCTCTGATTGGCCAGAAGAGGAAGTTAATTTCTTACAGATAATCTTCTGTCTGAAGCAAAATGGAAGTGCAAGAAGAACATGCAAGAGGAAGTACGTTCTAGATGTTCTCGCGGTAATTTAAAGAATTCTGAAATGACAATTTTGTTTGAAAGCTTTTTTTTGTGGTGTGGCTTCTTGGAGAAGGGAGGGAGTTAAAAATAGGACTTTTTGAAAATCTAAGTTTCACATCAAACAGGAGCCATTAGACATGGCTGCATCTGTTCCAGATTTTCCTTTCCCCGAAAAGGCCAGGCCTTCTTGTTTTTGCTTTGATTGTTATTTTATTTCTTTTTTTTTTTTGTGACAGCCACTGAAAATAACTACAGAATCATCACAGCATTAAAAATAGAAGCGACCCGTTCATGCAGCGGTATAATTTTCTAAAAATAAATAAGCAGCCTTGCCACCCGCTCAAAAAAACCCCCCCACATTACTTAGAAAGCAGAACCTCTGAAGCGCAGCCAAACAAATGTACCGTCAGCCTCGGCTTCAGACAGACTGGGGGGTCCGTTCAGTCCAACCGCACAGCTAAAGGGCACAGAGGAACAAGCTGCACGAAGAGCTGCTTTTCGGCCATTTTGGTCACTTTCATCTTCAACAGTGTCATCCATTTTTCTATTCTTTGAAATAAACACAGGAAAGTCACAATTTAATGGCCCGTAGTTAACCCGGACTTGGCTGCCAATCACAAATACAATGCACCAACAGTATCCGTCTTGCACGCACACACACACACACGCGCGCGCAAGCACACTGCCCTCCTGTAAGCTGGATGCTGAGCCGACATTACCATGCTATATGATGTAAAATACATTTGATGGTAATCACATTAAACAGCGCTTACTTCTCCACTGTGAAACTTTGCTTTGGATTAGTGGTGTGAAAGCAGCAGGAGAAAAAAATCCAGATTAAGCCAAACCAAATATCAGTGATCAGTACACCTGTACAAAGACCACAGTTCCTCACAAGCTCCTTGTCAGCACAAGAACAGGCTGGTTCAGATTTGGCATCTAGTTGTGCTGCTGAGTGCAGCTTGTACACAGTTCCATACTAACCTCAGTTGTGTTGATTTTGCACAGACACTTGAAAACACTAACAATATAAAACTGAAATAAAAATGCTTCAACAAAATCTCTCCCAGTCAGTCAGTCACACACACACACACACACACACACACACACATAGCCACAGACAATACATTTCATCTTTTTTGCTTGTTTGTTATATTTTATTTAACTACACATTTATTCAGGCCACTCTCATCCAGTGAAGTGTGAAAAAATGCATTTGCCAACCTTTTGGGGCCCCTGGTTTTCGGGCGCTCGAGGACAGACGTCTCCGCCAGCATAGCACAGCTGTCACAGGTTCCCTCACAGGGGTACAGTCACACATCACATATACCCCCAACCTACACAAAGGCTACACACAGTCACACATCACATATACTCCCCAACCTACACAAAGTCTACACACAGACATACATCACATATACTCCCAACCTACACAAAGTCTACACACAGTCACATATCACATATACTCCCAACCTACACAAAGGCTAAACACAGACACAAATTCCCATGTACAAACACAAGTCTGAAACGCTAACATGCTAGCAATATTCATAAACGCTTGCAGATCCACAGGAATATTTAACAAACCGTACATAACATGAAAGATAGATGTTTTTTTTTTTTAAATGTCAGTGACCTGCAGTAATGGTAACTGGCATTTAAAAGGTTAAAAATCATTCCAGGCAGACCCTGCTCAGGCTGCATGTAAAAACCATCTTTTCCAGCTGGCCAGTAATGCTGCTCTCCGTTCCTCACAGGTTATCACGCATGAACATCTACATGTTTTATAAATTGCATTGCTCTGTCACCTTAATAATGGCAGCTATATTTGGAATTTGTGACATAGGAGGTAAAAATAAAAACAGGCGTTTAGCCACGAAATTACATGCAGACACTGCTGGGGTGACAGAGTGAGTGTGTGAGAGAAAGAATGAGAAAGAGTGTGTTTGTGTGTGTGTGTGTGCGCGTGTGTGTGTGTGCGTGTGTGTGTGTGTGTGTGTGTGTGTGTGTGTGTGTATGTGCGTGTGTGTGTGTGCGTGTGTGTGTGTGCGTGTGTGTGTGGGGGGATGCAATGCAGCATGTGTACGCGTGTGTGTGTCTGTGGTGTGTGGTGTGTGGGTGTGGTGTGTGTCTGTGCGTGTGTGTGTGCGTATGTGCGTGTGTGCGTGTGTGCGTGTGTGTGTGTGTGTGTGTGTGTGTGCATCAGCGCGTGCACTTGTGTGTTACGTGCTTTCATATTGAAACTGGATCCGCATCACTGAGACAGAATATCCACATTTGAGCCAAAACATCCAGGGCTCTGCTACTGTTGGAGGGTTTTTTTTTTGACAGAGTGCCAACGTCCCCCCATCCACCCCTCTGCCAGAGCAACAGTGGGACACGCCCTAACGCCTGTTTACCGCTGGCGGGAAACGCAGCGCACAGCCCCCCCCCCACCCCCAGTGATCTGATTAACCAATTGAATTATTTAATCATTCATCAGGTAATTAAAATCACATACACAGCCACACATCAAAGCAATGGCAGTACATTATTAACCCTGATCAAGGATAGCAAAGGGACATCAAGGTCTCTCCCTCCATCAGGGGGCCTCAGTGAACCGCCTCTCGATCTCAAAATTACATGCATTACGTAATTCGTTTAAAAAGAAAGGATAAGAAATAATAACAAAGAGATTTTAAAAAACTGTGCGGCCATGTGATGCTGACACGAATAAAGGGTTAAAAATGATCTCATTAAGACAACGGGGAGCTTGCTGAGCGAGGTTATTGTGAGAAGACATTTTCAATTTAATGAAGAAGAAACAAAAACAGAGCGAAGCGGAAGACCCCGGGGCGGAATCCTGACCTGATTACGTCCCGTCCCGTCCCGTCTCCCCCCCCCCCCAACCATCCCACTACAGCTGCCACTGTCCAGCCCACAGAGGACGGACCTGTCTTTGATCCTGCACCTCCTCTCCACCTCACATATAAGAGTTACTCCTGTTCACCTACCTCTGCTACCTCCACTCTCCTGTCCAGAACACACACACACACACACACACACACACACACTCTCTCACACACACACACACACACACACACACACGGGAGCAGACACGCACACATACTCAGAGGCATACACACATGCACACACACACAGGCAAAGGTACGCACGTAAAAGCACACACACGTTCACACATACACACAGAGGATTAGGAGGGTTCTCACACACATACCTGTACAGATTCAAACACACACAAAAATACGGAAGCAGACACACACAGGTCCAACAACATGCGCGCACATGCACACATTCATAAATGCACACACACACACACAGACACACAGATATGCATATAAGCACACACACCTACCCACGCACACATGGGCGCGTGGCTCTAGCTGTAGAGAGAGAGAGAGAGAGAGAGAGAGAGAGAGACGGGGAAAAGGCTGCTGAGCTTTCAGACTGCAGCCCTGCCAGACACCGAAACAGTCACCCCGCCCAAATCCGCGGCACCAGCCAATCACAGGGCGCCTTAGCCCCCGGGTGCCGGGGGCTCAGCCAATAGCGAGTGTCCTTCCCCTCCACGTGACTAAATGTGCTCCTGTCCATCAAGTGGGTCATATATAGTTCATTTGAGCTGGGGCAGACGAGGCAGGGAGGAGGCATGAACGCACCATACCCTGTCCGGCCCGGCCATCCGCTCGTTTTTCCTCCCGTCTTTTTTTCTTTTCTTTTTTTTTACCCCTTCTTTCTCCTCCTCCTCCTCTCTGAGCTGCCGATCAGCGCCGCACACAGAGCCAACGCAGGGCTCCTGCTCAGCGAGCGATCGGGAGATCAGAGACAGAGGGAGAGAAGGAGCGAGGGAGGGAAAAAGGAGAGAGAGAGAGAGGGGGATAAAACAAGCTTCATTTCCACCCAACTTTTTTTTTTTTTTTCCACGTGTGCGTGCCTGTGTCAGGACACGTTTAGACACTTAAGGGAACTTCTCCTTCCCTTCGACAACAGCGCTGCCAGATGGGTTTTTCTCTTTTTTTTTGGCAGTCGTTCTTTTCCCCCTTCTGTTTATTTATCTTGTTGACAGATCAGTCTCTCTCTCCTGCGGCCGGTGTGCGTGCGCGTGGAGGACTTGGCAGAAGTTGGCTCTCTCTCTTTGTCGGGTAAGCGTCTTTTCCTCCCTCGTTGTGTTGTGCTGTTTCAGCCCGCCGTGGCCACCGTGTCTCTGCCAGCATGAATTTGGGTTTCATTTCTCTCTCTTCCTTCCATATCCGTGTGTTTTTTCGGGTACAGGTTCACCCCCCCCCCCTTTTCCCCTCATGCTGTTTGCACACACGTTGCTTTTCTTCTCTCTCTCTTTCTCTTTTCCTCCAACGCTCAAAGGGAAAGCTTGGCGTAATCGCCGTGCCGACTGTCGGCGTTTGCCGCCGGCTGCTCCTGCCGCCGTGGCTGTTAGCGGCGGCACTGCCGCCGGCACGCAGAAACACAGGTGTGCTTCCCAGAAAGAGAGGGAGAGAGAAAAAAAACAAGAGGGAAAAAAAAAGCCAAGGAGCAGAATGTTCCCAGGAGGAGCAGATGGGAACAGCGTGTGCAAAAGAACAAGCGGGCAAAGAGAGAGAGAGAGAGGGAGAACGAAAGAGATACAGGGAGTGAGGAAAAAGAATGGGGGAGAGAGACAGAGTGAGAGAGAGAGAGAGAAAGAAAGAGAGAGGGAGGGAGAGAGAAAGAGCATGCTCTAGCCCCAGGGTGTGCAAAGGCAGAGAGGAACTGAACCAGACAGAAGACAAAAGCGTGAGCTCTCACAGACAGACCGGCTCAGCCATTAGCTCAACAGAGCAAGAGACAGGACTCCCAGCGGCAGAGATGGACAGACCGCGGGAGAGAGAGAGAGAGAGTGTGTGTGTGAGAGAGAGAGAGAGAGAGAGAGAGAGTGTGTGTGAGAGAGAGAGAGACAGAGAGAGAGCGAGAGGGGGGGAAAAAACACAAGGTGGTTTCTGACCGGCTTTTCAACAGGAAAGTGCACTTATTGTCCTCTCTCCCTATTTTGGCCTGTCGTTCTTTATCTCTTATTCATCTTTCTTTATCTCTTCTTTTTCCCCCTCTTCTGCTGCACGCGTGTGTATGTTTACCTCCTTTTTGACGGGAAGGCGACGCTCGAAAACTAAAGCCGACCGTCTGCGCGGAGATTAGACGAGAAAGAAAGAACAAAAGGAAAAGGAGAAAAGAGGGACAGAGGCAGGGAGAAAAGGACAAAAAATGAAAAATGTTGCCACTATGAAAGAGTGGAGTTTTCTTTGGTGTTCTTTTTTTTGTCGTTGGGGGGGGGGGGGGGGGTTGTTGGGGGGTAGGCTGTAGGAATGTGTTGAGTGGCAGGAAATGCTTCCACTTTCCGAGAGCTTTCGGTCACTGCTCATTACAGTAAGAAAAACAGCCAAAACAAACAGAAAAGAGAGACCAGCCAAAACACACCAAGAGAGACCAGCCAGGTCTCCAAACGCCAGAGCTCTAATCTAACCCTAATCACATCTGTGTGAATAAAATAAAAGCCATATGCACGTGTGCGTGTGTGTGTGTGCACATCTGTGTATGTATATGCGTTCAATTGTTTGTGTGTGAATATCTTGGTGTGCATGTTGTGTGCGTGTGTGTGTGTGTGTCTGTGTGTGTTTGTGCGTGAGAGCGTATGTTTTTATGCATGTTTTGAGAAGCACAAATTTGATGGCACTGCGCATTCTGAAAGACCGTTTGAAAGCAGAAAGGTCCACTTCCTAGAAAGTGTAGTAGCTAGGAGAAAAAAAGAAAAACAAACAAAAAAGTATTCAGTTACAAATGTGACAAAAATCGCACGGGAGAGCCTCCTCATATTGCATGGGAGAATTCCAGCGTCTCCGCTCATGACAACCGCGCCAGTAATGACCGCCCCACTAATGACCAGACCGGTTAGCCATCGCTCCGGTAACGACCCCGTGACAGGGGTCACGAAGAGGCGGGCGACAGGGCAGGGCTTCGGCAGACAGGGAGAACTTCGCCCTTATTTTTAGGGGGCAGTAGGGTCGGCGTAGAGCCGTCCCCCGCGGTCCCTGGGGGGGGTGGGGGGGGGTACCCCGACTTTGTCGGCGTGCTCTTGTCCCGTCGGAGCTCCCCCAGTCTGCGCCCCCTTGGCCCCCTCGAACCCGGATTTGAATAGAAACCAGACAGACAGTTTCTCCCCTGGCCCCCGCCCCCCACCCCTGCGCCAGGACAATGGGAGGCTGTTAACACACAGTCGCCATCCCGCCCAGCACAAAGCTCCGTTTTCGCGCCGAGCTGGGGGGTGGGTGGGCGGGGGGGCAGGGGGCATTTGAGGCCGTGTGGGGCCAGTGATTGCGGGGCAGGGATTAGCAGAGCAGGCCGCGGGGAGAGGGGGGGGGGCACCACGGACAGGAAATGAGCAGCCTTTGATGAGGCGCTGGCGGATTTCGCGCTGGCGACGAGGGGGCCGGAACAGAGCGCGCTCTGTGCCCTTCCAGGGGCGTCCCCTCCTCCCCTGCCCCGCACCACCCCGGTTCCCAGGGTCACTTGAGGTTTTGGGGAAGGGGGGGGGTGGATGTTAAAAAAAAAAAACAAAACAAAAAAACCTGGAAGTGTGGACAAAGCGGAACAGCCAATCGAGAGGCCCCTCCAGCCTCGAAGACACGGTCGCTTAAAATCTCAGGTGCTCCGTAAACAAGCCCCCCCCACCCCCCGGTGACCCGCGTCAACATTCCGACCCACCGCACGCACGCGTCCATCTTTTATCCCTCCCTCCATCTCTTCCACTCGTCTGCTTTCAAAAACAACAACAACAACACTGAAGTTTAAAAGGAGGGGAGAGGAAAAGCACACGGCGTGCCCGGAGGAGCCGGGGAGACCGGGGCCCTTTGTCTGAGCGACGCGGGGAGAGACGTGCCTTCAACGGCGCGCTTCTGAAAAACAACCGCGAGGAGGAGGAGGAGGAGGAGGAGGAGGAGGGGAAAAACACAACAAAAAGTATTTAAAAAATCACCCGTCTCTAATCTCTTCCGTGCGCGTCCCAGACTGCGCCCTGTCCTTGTCGGCCAGGTAATCCCCGCCCACGCCGCCGCAGGGCTGCTCGGACGCGCCCTCCGGCTCAAACGCGCGCTGCGGTCGTCATCGTCACTGCTGTCGTTGTCGTTGCTGTTGTCGTTGTTGTTGTTGTTGTTGTTCACGTCTTTGGTCTCCCGCCAGATAACAAGGAGAAAACGCGTGGGCGTCCGTCCCTCTTAAGCGGCTCCCTGTGACCCACCGCAGCGGATCAGACTTTAAATCTCTACACCCCTCCCCAAGAACACTTCCAGAAGCTAAAAGTTATTGTTGTGTTATTTGTGAAATATGAATCTTTATGTGTTGACTCCAGTCAGGTCCTTGGGCAGTCTGTACCTTCTTTAAAGGCCAGAGACAGGTGTGAATTTGTCCTGGGGGGCCCACCTGTCTGTAGGGCAGGAAGGAGAGTGAGGGTGGTGACCTATGTGACCCCCCCCCCCTTCCCCCCCATTGTTGTTCTGAGTGGCAGGTAGGGTTTGAGGAGGGACAGGGGCTGGACTTCATGAAATCAGAGTTGTACTGCTGGGCTAACTCTTCCCACAGTGAACCACAGAGTAAGGACTACTCCACCCCCCCCACCTACGCAAAGTAATGCACCCCAATCCATAAAAGTGCTCTTTTTTGAGCCAAGCGGGCGGGTGCTGACCCCTGGGTGAGGGACGAGGGGCGGGACGTTGGCGCCATGCTGTAACACAACAGTGCAGGAGGAGGTGTTGGGGCGGGAAGAGGCAGGAAGAGGTGTTGTCATCACCGCGGTGATGGGAGAAGCCCGGTTGTGATGTCACAATCAGAGTGTGTCACCAACTCAGCCAAGCGTGTAAGAGCATGCATACACTCGTGCATGCGTGTGATTGTGCGCGTGCGTGCGTGCGTGCGTGTGTGTGTGTGTGTGTGTGTGTGCATGTCATCCGTTAGTCTCTAGAATATTTTTCGTGCATGTGTGTGTACTTAGCTGCAAAAAAGATTAACAGACAAAGGGCTCACCCATAAATGACTCGGCCAATTGTTATTTTATTATTGTGTTTTTTGTATGAGATGAGTCACTAAGCTCTAAAGTGACTGACAGTTGAACAGGATGGCCTTTGGCTGCTTTTGTTACTAAAATTACTAAAAGGGAGAAGCACTCAATCCTAAATTTCTTGGTAGCCATTTCATTGGGGTTGCAGTATTTAAAAATAATTTGTCCAAAGAAATAGAGAGAGAAAATTGGCATGTCAGACCGCTCTCTCTCTCTTTTCTCTCGCCAGTGAGTCAGAACGTTCCGGAAAAAAGAACTGACATGAACAGAACACACACTCTCACAGGCCGGAACAGAACACACACTCTCACAGGCGAGGTCTGGAACACACACTCTCGCAGGCCGGAACAGAACACACACTCTCGCGGGCGAGGTCTGGAACACACACTCTCGCGGGCGAGGTCTGGAACACACACTCTCACAGGCGAGGTCTGGAACACACACTCTCGCGGGCGAGGTCTGGAACACACACTCTCGCAGGCGAGGTCTGGAACACACAGGCTCACCGTGTCAGTCGGGCTCCTGTTGTGACGATGCTCTTGTGGGCAAAAGCAAAAGCAAATGAAAAAAACTTTGCAGCGACTGAAGACCTTCGGTTTGGATTTACTCCACCGTGAGAGCTTAGAAAGGATCTGGCAAAGTGCTATAGATAGAGAGATATCTATCTCTCTCTCTCTCTCTCTCTCTCTCTCTTTGTGTGGACACAGAAAATATCTGCGCAATATGACAAAGAAAATATCAGATTTCTGTATGCTATCATGTTTGATGATGTTTTTTTCGGCCCACGAAAAACAAACAAATAAATAAATAATAAAAACCATAGAAACTAGGCAGAAACTATCGGTGACAATAAAAGCAAAAAGACAAATCTCAAATTGTGGGGAAGTGCCCCACACTCTCTCCCCCATCCTGTCCTACAGAAATGGGAGCAGCCCAAACTTGGTTCCAATTAGCACTGCTCAGACAGGTGACTCACCGCAGTTCCCAAAGGTGTGCGGTACACATGTACAGAAGAGCATTCGCGGGGAACGCAGCCATCTGCTCCACCGTGACTCATCTTATACAAATAACACCGTAATAAAATAACAATCGGCAGTCGTTGATAGGTGAGCCCTTTGTCTGTTAATCTCTCTTGCTGCTAAGCACGGGCACATGAAACATTTTTTGGAGATATTTAATATACACATACACACACACGCACGTACACACACACACACAATGAGAGAGAGAGAAATCCAAATGCTGCGCGCATCCAAGGTAACAGTGAATATTCACTCGAAAATACAGCAAAAACGGTCAACAATAACGCAGCGGAATATCTGAACTCGACGCGGAGCGCGTAGTGCGGAACTGCGAGCGTGCGGAACTGTGAGCGTGCGGACCTGCGAGCGTGCGGAACTGCGAGCGTGCAGAACTGCGAGCGTGCGGAACTGCGAGCGTGCGGAACTGCGAGCGTGCGGAACTGCGAGCGTGCGGCTCCTCTCCCTCAGCTGCCACTGGAGGGCGTTTTTTCCTGTTCAGTGAATATCGGGGTCAATTAGGCCGCACGTCTGCCAGCCGTTCACTGCACACTAGAGCCGATTGGACAGAAGCATCCGGCAGGAGGGCGGGGCACGGCGGGGCTCGGCCGGGCGGGGCGGGGCACCTGGCACCACGACCCACACCGACCCTCGCCATTCGCCGCTGCGTCCAAAAATGCGACCGAGCGTCGGCCGCTATTGCATCCGCTCTCCAGACCCACCACGACCGCCCCCTCCGCAAAATGCCTTTCAGTCGTGGAAACGGGATATTTCCCGCTTGACAATTTCAAAACGGAAAAGACTACAAAATAACATTCACAGCGGCGCGAAATTTAACTCCTTCAAAATATATCACGTTTTTTTTTTTCTTCTTTTTCTTAAGGATTCCTCAAAAAAAAGAAAAAAAAAAACGAGGACGAGAGAGAATGGCGGCTATCGGGCGATCCGCTTAGCCCCGCCTCCGTTCGGCGGAAGGCTCCGGCGGTAATTCGGCCCTCTGTGGGAAACATCAAAGAGGCTGGGGAGCGTGGGCCACGGGCCCCCCCGGCGCCTCGGCGCTGATAAGAGACACGATGAAACAGGGAAAATCATGTCATTACCAGGACACGGCGGGGGGGCGGGGGGATTTATTAAACAAGCAAGACAGAAAAGAAACGGAGACTGAGAGAGAGAGGGGGGGATGGAAAGAACGGGAGATGCAGGGAGAGAAGAGGGGAGGAAGAAAGACTGAGAGAGATGTGAGGAGGGGGGTGGAGAAAGACATGAAGAGAGCTGGAGACAGGTGGGAGAGAGAGAGAGAGAAGAGGACAGAGAAGCTAGGGCTCCACGTGGGGTTCAGCCAGCTACCAGAAATCGGGGTATCAGACTAAGCCCAGGGAAGTGGCTAAAGACCAGGGTCCCACTGAGCACAGCCCTGTTAGAGCAGGAGTTCAGCTGCACCAGCCTCTCCTTGAGCACCAGCCTGACACCTCCACGCTACGAGCCAATCAAACGCCAGGCAGCTCACAGCAAATCAACACACCCGCTTTCTGGAACGTAGCCAATATGTTCTCAGGTTAAGGTGGGCTGTGTAAAACCGGTGCCTCAGTCAAACAGTGGGAGTGGATGAATGAGCGCGTTTACAAACACATCACACTCCCGTAAGCTAGCGGAGAATCAGAGCAGCATCCGCCCCACACCCGGCCTGGAACACGCGCTCGGGGGGGGGGGGGGGGTCAGACACGTTAACCCAGCCGCAGCCCACACGAGGAGGCCGAACGGGCGGAGGAGTAGGGGCCTGCAGCCGGAGCCAAGATCCCGCTGTAGAGGAATCATTCTTATAAAAAAAAGCTTTCGAGCAAAAATGAATAGAAAACTTTATTGCTTGAGAAATTTAAAATGACAAAAAAAATGCAGATTCTCTCTTCAGCGACTCTGGCGTTCCCTAGTAAAACGATTAAGAGAGACGGGGTGAGCATGGAAGCACGGAGGCGATGGCGTGCCCCCGGGCAGCGCCGCCGCGCTGAGGGTCATTACCGCGCGGAAGAGCCGCCTCATATAATCAGCCCCGACTCCCCCCCCCCCCGCCCCCGCCCGTCCGCCCGCCAGATTCGCAGGCAGCCGGCGCTTAATTGGCAGCTTCTGAATTAGCCAGGCTCTGACTGAGATAAGGGACAAGGCGGGAGGATGGGGGGGGGGGCACGTGCGGGCTATAATCGCGGGAGATTAAAACGGAAGATAAATAATTAATTCTGACTGGAACGGTAGTCCGCGGAACTCTGTTTGCGCGTGTGTGTGTGTGTGTGTGTGTGTGTGTGTGTGTGTGTGTGTGTGTGTGTGTGTGAGATGAGAGCGAGAGGGAGACACAGCAAGCAGATGTAAGCACATAGACTGGTATATAAATCCTTACATATGCCAACACACAGAACATAATTGTTGTTTTTATCATTGCTTGTTTTAGGCTTTTGTTGGTAACAGGAGTTTCTGGTGCTTGATTGCGGTACAGCGACGGCAGTCACACCGAAATTGGAAGGTTTATGGCAGGGGTGGCCACTCCAGGTCCTGGAGAGTCACAGGGTCTGCTGGTTTGTTTTTACTCAACACTTAATTAAACAATTAAAACAGTTGACTCACCTCACCTGGTTTCTTTGGCCTGAGTGGTCGTTGTATTTAAGGTGAAAACACAAACCATCCAGACCCTGCGGCTCCCCAGGACCAGGGTTGGCCACCCCTGGTTTATGGTGTCAAAGGAAGGGAGACTTTCAGTATTAAGGATCCAGACCTGAATATCTTGTGCCTCTAGAGTCCAGACCCCCAGCAGTGGCAGTCATGTGACTGACTCTGGGGCGTGCCAGACTCTCCTGGGGCAATGCAGCACATTGAGGGGTTAACCCCCAGGAGGACCAAGGAGGACTAAGATGGGAAATAATACGGTTTTAATAGGGATCAGGAATAACAGGCACCACATGCGCTAATTAACACAAGTCACAGTGTGGACACGACGGCCTGCACATCCAGGGGTACAGCATGTGCACAGTGATGCGTGAGCTCGTGGGCGTGTGTGTGTGTGCGTTTGTGGCCACAAGCCTTTGCGCCCTTTTCATGTGTGTGGGCGGGAGCATGGCGGTGGTGTGTGTGTGTGTGTGTGTGTGTCTGTAAAAAAGGTCGACCCAGCACCCAGCAAGGACGCGCAAAACTGAACTCCACAGCATGCGAGTTAGAATCACAATACACCAACTGTTCCAGGGAGATAAGAAATATATGATATCCCAGCCTGCCCCCTCAATCCCTCCCAAAATAGGCCGTACCCTAGCGCTGCGGGGCTACCGCTAGCTCTCCTCTATGGCCAAACGCTCAGAGCATCATTACTGATGCTACAGCAAGGCGGGACCCACACAGCGCAAACAGCTGGCTGACTTTCCACCATCTAACTGAGGACATTAACCCGGGAGATTAAACCAAACCACTGACGGGGATCAGGTGAGCCTTCTGCCCGCCTCCGCTGGGTTTCCCTCCAAAAACTCTCCCACACTAAACACTGAGGGAAACAGTTTATATTTAACCTAAACTCATCTGGGCTCACCTCATCTCTCAGTGGCCACAGCCAGATATTCCAATTCTAGAATATCTACAGAATATTTCATTCTATTCTATTCTATTCTATTCTAAGCAATGGGGGGTGAGGGGGTTTAAGTGTTACGGTTGTGGTTAAGTTTATCGTTTAGGGTTTAGGGTTAGGGTTAGGGTTGGGGTTGGGGTTGGGTTGAGGGTTAGGGTTGAGAAGGAGAGGCACAGGGTGAAACATATGCATAAATAAATTTCAACCCAACCCTGTTCATTTTAAAGTGCGTATTGACTGTGTGTCATAAACCCTGGACAAAATAATCTGTTGCACCAAAATTTAAGGCCGACAGGAATGAGACATAGACTTTTAGGGAAAGTATTTCATTTTAAAACCTGGAGAGTTACAGTGTTTACAATTCCTCTGAGGGGCTCTCTTTTCTATTTGTTTCCATGCTCCCATGTTCTAGTATTAACCATTTTTAAAACAACTCCACCCTATTGCAGCAGTGTTCTCTCGCAGTCTTGCAGATTATAGTGGCCCAATTGCAGTCTGCTGCAGATTATGATGCTGAAACAGCTGTCTGCAGCGGCTTTTGAAGTTCACAGTGGCGGTTCTGTCATCCTTCTGCGAGTGCAGGCCGGGGTCTTGTGCGCCTTGTAATTTGCACGCTGACAGAGTTACGGACTCGGCTGTCCCTCAGGGAACAGCTCACAGTGTTAGTCACACCCGTGTGTGCAGCCAGACATGCGCCGGAGCTAATTAGGTTGGGTGCTTTGTACCCACCTGGGAATCGAACCAGCAGCCTCCCGGTGCTGCCATCCCGGTGCGGTTTGTTTCACGCTTCTCTGTGTCTGAGGTAGCCGGTCCTGCCCCTTCCCCTCTCTCCTGCTCTCTCCACTTCAGAAAGAGGAGTTTTGTAGATGCTCAGAAGCTTGGATTCTAATTTAGAGGTTGCTGGTTCAATTCCCAGCTGGTTGCACTGCATTTTTACCCTTGAGCAAAATGTAGACCAGATTTTCTTTGGTAAAATATCCAGCCATAGAAATGGACTCCATGTTTAAAAGAAAAAAAAGGGTCTGGACTATTTACATTGATAAAGGAGCCTGCTAAGCAATTTAATGCAATCATGCCCGTTCCTGCTTCTTTTACTCAGAACTCGGGCCCAGAATGTGAATTGATGTCAACCGCCTGTGAGACATAACAATAGCAAGAACTGATTGCGGACATCTTGGCTCAGCTCTTGCCTATAATGTAGAGAAATCCAGAGCAACTGTTACACTGTGCATTTCAGTCAGATACGAAGGATATCCACATCAGATATCCCAGAAATGCATTTGATCCTAGAGGGAAACTGCTCTGGGATCATCGTACAGACTCCTACTTTGTTGTGAAACAGGAACATGTTTCATCGGTTCCACAGGGTGCAGGCTGCTTGGGGAGGGGTGGGTGTCGTGGCTAGCATTATGACCCCGGTGCATCATGGGATGCTGGTAGTATGGCAACTCTGAGGAGCTGAGGAGACTAACTGCTGGTAGTACCTATGGCCTTTCAGGTACCCAGACTATCAGGTTCCTGGTCATAGTCCACCCTGATCTGCTGCCATCACATCTTTGCTCGGATTGCATGTTTCAAATCAAATCAAATGTATCTGCAAGCACACTTCACAAACCATTGATCACAGTGTGGCTTCACTGCATACCCCAGCCACAACCCACAAAAAAGCAAGTCTAAGGCCACAGTTGCAAGAACAGTTCATAGTATCATCCTGGCCTCAATTTTTAACTGCTTTTTTCTGCACTGATCCAGCATCAGTTTTGCTTTTGACCTCATAATAGATAAGAGTGGGATACGGACAGAGGACACCTGATCCTGGATCAGAATTCCTACTCTTGAGACTCTATAAATAAGGTCCCTGATGGACATTATCTTCAGCTGTGAGCTCTACTCACCCGTCTGGTAGCAACCTCTGCTCCTGAAGCTCTTGGCTGAGCCGGCAGCTACATCTACACACCTGTTCAAGAGTCACTGATATGAAACTGATCAGGTCATATGATGGTATAACAGTGTGTTGGGGTGAAGGGGGCAACTCTGTGAAAATTCCCTGGTGTGTGACCCTGATTTGACCCAATCATTTCAATCTAACTCTTTTGTACCTGGAATTGATTGGTGCTGTCTGCATACTGTGAAAAGGTTGTGGGAAAGACTTGTCAGTTTCTCTCCCTCTCTCTCTCTCTCCATCACTCTGAATATAGCATGCACTGATCTGTATGGATGACAGTTGAGTCAGTTGAAAGGGAACAGGAGTGAGGGAGAGACAGAAAGAGGAAATATCCTAGAAGGAGAATCTTGTTAGCAGGGGGCAGGGCGCCAGGTTTGGGGAGAGGCTGCCAAGAAGAGGGAGCGCTGCCAAAACGCCGGCTTTTCACTTCGGCACGCTGACGCAATCCCTGCCCCACCGGCGATCCCCTCGAACGCGCCGGTAACCATAGCTACGCTGCGCCCGCCGGCTACGCTACGCATGCGCCGTCAGTGTAAGACACAGAGACTGAGACTCAGGGCTGTGTTCACGCGACCTTTCCAGAACTGTGTTTAGCAAACTCGTGAATGTGTTCAGTCGTGCCCAATTAACATGCACATTCTGCAGCAGGGATCTCAGGTGTTCTGCGTTTCACGCTGAACTGCTGGATTCAAGTCGTCTGTTGGCTAAAGAGTCCACACACCTTGTTTCTGAGGCCAATACTGGCTGATGATGGAAAGGAAACTAGACTAATTCAACAGGCAATGCTGCCCTTCAGCATTGTGTGTGTGTGTGTGCGTGCGGGTATGCATGTATGTGTGTGTGTGTGTATGCATGTTTGTGTGTTGTGTGTCTGTGTGTGTGCAGTGTACTTGTTTCCTTAGGGGGGACAAGGTGTGTGTGTGTGTGTGTGTGTGCGTATCTGTGTGGTGTGTGTGTGTGTGAGTGTGTATGTGTGTGTGTGCATGTGTGTGGTGTATGTGTGTGTGTAGGGGGTTAGGATGAGGTGTGTGTGTGTGCGTGTGTGTGGTGTATGTGTGTGCGTGTGTGTGTGTGTGTGTGTGTGTATATGTGTGGTGTATGTGTGTGTGTGTGTGTGTGTGTGCATGTGTGTGGTATGTGTGTGTGTGAGTGTGTATGAGTGTGTGTTGTGTGTGTGTGTGCAGTGTGTGGTATGTGTGTCTGTAGGGGGTTAGGATGAGGTGTGTGTGTGTGCATGTGTGTGGTGTATGCGTGTGTGTAGGGGGTTAGGATGAGGTCTCTGGGTGACCAGTGAGAATACTGTTTGGAAGCGGACTGAACAGACTGTTTTGGCTCAGATGTTAACACCATGTCTGAACTGACTGCGGCTGGTTTTGCTGGCTCTGCTGCACTGGAATCCATCACTGAAGCAGACTCACAGCTGAGCAGTTTAAACCCTGTGGAAACCAGAAGCTGCTGCCGCACCAGCGTGCCAATGTTTGTGTCCGTTTAATCCAGCAAGCTAAAGTTTCAAAAGTTTGAATGGAGAGTTTGTTTGAATGTTCCCATGTAAAATTACTTACATCGTTAAGTAGCCATAAGGTTACATTTTATGAAGAAAATCCCAGTTAAGTGCTGCTCCGTAACACCAGCAATAACACCTCATCTGAGAATCAAACCTGCAACCTCACTCAAGTTCAAATCTCGTGGCTGATTCCGAGATCAAAGTTCCCGTTTTTTAATTACTTTTTAAATAATAATTCATTTACGATTTCAGATGTAAGTGGCATTTTTACACCGCTGTATTTTTCTCGCAACGAGTCTGGCGCAGGCAGGGGCGTGCTAGACCAGAGCCGGGATACCCAGCATGCAGCTCACGGCGCATTCTGACGGGCCGCGATGAGCAGGAGGTTATCTCGGGCGGCTCATTTCCGCGCCGAGCCGGGCGCGGCAGCCTTGAGGACCCCGGAGCTCGGGCGAGAGACGCAGACACAAAGAGGGGAGAGGGAGAGAGGCGGTCGCGTGGCGGTCGCCTCCCGCTACCCTGCTGGCGAGCGATAGCGCGCGGGGGCAGCGCATTAATAACACACCGCCGTCTGATCTCACAGCCTCAAAGCGTAGCCGCGGGAAGACACACTCGCTCGCTCGCTCGCTCTCCGTCTCTCTCTCCCTGTCTGCCTCCCTCCCTCCCTCGCGCTCCTCATGAATCTCTGTTCTTTTTCAATCTGTCATCTATCGCACTCTCTGTCTTGCTCCCTCTTTTGTTCCGTCAGGCTGACGCGCCCGTCTATCTCTCTCTCTCTCTCTCTCTCTCTCAGCGGTGCGGCGAGCAGGGGTGCGCAGAGTGAAGATGGATGAGGCTCTCGTAGAATGAAGCCAAGCGGAGCAGACACGGCAGACTCCTCCGTTTGTTTTCACAGCTCTACGGTCGTTCCCCCGAAACGGAGACCTGTTCCCTCACACGGGGTGTAGGAAACGCGCCTCCGTCGGCCTCTCGGAACAAGCAGGTAGACGTGGGGTACAGGTGCGTCTGAGCCCTGCTAGGAGTGTGACCCACTAATAATAATAACAATAATAATAATAATAATAATAATAAGCCTTTCCTGGTTTTCTCGGTGAACATTCAACGCTGTCGGTGAGTTTGAGCTTCTGACCGAAAACCATCGACCGTTGACTGTACCCTGAGCACAACCGCTTTCCACCGCGTGACCACCGATAGACCGGAGACAGGAAACACACACAGGAACCTGTATTCAGTGTGGAACCCAGAACCCAGAACCCAGAACTCCGCCACAGTGCAGAACACAGAACCACGACCCAGAACCCAGACCTCAGCCACAGTGCAGAACCCAGAACCCAGAACTCAGCCACAGTGCAGAACCCAGAACCACGACCCAGGACCCAGAACCCAGACCCACAGTCCAGACGAGAAGGACCTGACCAGGCTCCGCAGGCCGAACCGTGATGGCTGCGATAAACATTCATTGCTGTCGGTGGGTTTCTGGTGAACAGCTCACTGACCGCTGAATGCACACTGCGGTACAAACACCTCCAGGCCACAGAGCGGACGGGACCGGCGACCGCAGGGCGACTACCGCTAGCAGGAACGCGCCGCTCGACCGTACGCCCGCGCGGGGAGACCAGAGACCGCTGGCAGGCAGCGTCAGTTTGAGGGAATCATTCAATAAAAGGTGGATATGTGAAGCATTTTCAAGATGCTACCAAAATATCTCTCAAAAAAAGAACTTGAGAGAGATCTGTGGGGGAGAGAGAGAGAGAAAGAGAGAGGGAGGGAGAGAGAGAGAGAGAGAGAGAATGAGTCCAACAAAAGTATACTTTACAACTATCAGCATGCAACCCCCCACAACCCTTTCCTGTGCTTCCGTGAGTCTATCTCCCTCGCTCTCTCTCTCTCTCTCTCTCTCTCTCTCTCTCTAGGGCCAGATAAACTGCACACAGCGAGGTGCTTAACCTGAATGACTGCAATCTATGAAAAGCAGGCTGGCTCAGCTGTCTTTAATTTCAGCTGTGAAGTACCCACTGCGCGTATTTCACAACCGTCTAGCTGCGGCTGAATATTCTGGTTCAGCACCGCTGGTCTCCCGTGTCTGTCAAACACACAGGCGCTCAAGAAAGGAAGAATGAGTCTGCAGATTTCCCTTTGCTCCCAGACATTCCCACAGCAATTTGCTGCACTGTTTACATCAGGAAAACACACACACACACATACGCACGCACACACACACCACATGAAGCAGAGATATATAACCACAGAACTCACCCACAGGTGTGTGTTATATATAGTGAGGGTGTCTTAAAACACACTCACCATACACACCCACAAACACAGTAGGCACACACACACACACACACTGCAGGCAATGTATATAGGGTATGTATAGACACCGCAGGCATGCACATACACTCACACATACTGCACACACCTGCATACACACACACACACACACACTGGGACACGCAGGTATGTACGGAGGCACATTCCACATGTACAGACATGTACATGCACATGGACAGAAGGCCGTTACTTGTCACTGTATTTTGCAGCAAGTTGAAAAACCTTGTCTACGCAGGCCTCAATGATGCATCATGGCTTTTATTGAATATTTATGTATTTATTTATTTAGCCCTTTAAGGTATGCGATTATAATGTTCTGAACAGAACATTCTAATGCTGATGTAACAGTCACTAGGCCCGGAAAGAGTTCTAGAACACTGACTTAGAATTCTGAAAAACAATTCCAAAAAAAACTACTCTGCAAAGGGTAAAATAAATGTCTTAAAGCAAAAAAAGTCCTCTGTTAGTCTGTCTCCTAACGCGAGAGTGAGCAGCCCGGCTCTTCCTGCCCATGGCTCCCCATCTCTGGCGGCGCCGTCATTAGGAGAGACAAGCAGGAACACAGCGACCCACTTCCGCTTGACCTGCGGAGTCTGGGACGGTGGCATCCAGAGGAAAGCACGCACGGAGGCGCACTCAGCGAAAGGGCACATTAAAATCAAAACTCCGGGGGGCGAACATAAATAATGAAATCAGACGGGGGGCGGGGGGGTTGGGGGGCGCATCCGTTAAGACGCCGGGAGTTTGTAGACTATGGGCCTTTTCCCCGGCTCCTCCTGTTTGCAGACAGCCTGCGGCTGGTGGGAGGGCGGGTTCCAGGCAGGGCGGCTTCCAGACATAGCCGGCGAGGCCTAGGGCACCGTCGGCCTGCCGGGGCGCCAGGAGGAGGGAAAGAAAGATCTGCCCGCGGGCGGCGGGGAGTCCACAGCAGCGCCAGGCTGGCAGCGCCAGGCAAGCCGAAGATCAAAAAAAACTGCAAAAAGTTTTAACTCACAAACAAACAAAAATAGAAACAAGTTCCGTGGTGTGACCAGCGATAAAGACAAAATATTTCTAAAATGTCATATTCCAGTTTGAAAGATCGGCAGAAGGATGCTGGGGATATATTAATAAAAGGTATAAATAACTGGAACTGATGTTGTTCCAAATTAACGCTCATATTTTTGCTCTATCGTAGATATTTTGGCACAGCTTTGAGCCAATGATCATCGTGACATCATTTTCGAGGTTTGCACCTTGCTTTGCAGAAATGTAAGGATATTTATAAACTGCCCTCTTAATAGACTGCCAAAATGAGAGCTGCACTTATTTTACCCTAACCTCAGCTCTTTTAACGATTTATCATACATATTTATTTATGCTGAATGTTACTGTTGCATTTCCTCAAAATGTTTGTTAAGGTCACACAGTTACGTAACGATACATAATAAAAGCTATGTCTTTCATGGACCACAGGGTACAAACACAACCCAACAGTGCCCTTCAGGATAGTAAGCAACCTGTGGCACTGTCGAGCCAGATCCAGCCCAGATTCAGCCCAGACTCAGCCCAGATCCAGCCCAGATCCAGCCCAGATCCAGCCCAGATCCAGCCCAGATCCGACCCGGAGTCGCTTGCTATCTGGGCCTCCACACCCCAAAGCACACATTGCACAAGCTTAGTTTTGTGGGTCAAGATGTAGCATGTGGGGGAGAGACAGGGTGTGGCATGTTGGGGAGGGACAGGGTGTGGTATGTGGGGGGTGGGACAGGGTGTGGCATGTGGGGGTGGGACAGGGTGTGGCACACACATGCACATACACACACACACACACACACACATATACACGCACGCACGCACGCACACACACACACAGCCCTGTCGTAGCATTACACTGACTTTTCAGCAAAAATAACAGATTCTCTGCACCCCTGAAGCTCCCATCTCCCTCTCTGTGATCAAAGGAAATTTAAACGGCTGCCCCCACCGAAATTCAGGAGAGCCAACGGCAGGGAGAGCAGATCCGATTTATAAATGGAACACATCTTTTCAGAACAAACCGCGGCCAAAAAAAACAGAGAAAAGCCAACGGTCCCGCGAAACGTTTTATTATGAGTGCTGTTCCGCTACGTGGGGGGGCATAACAAAAGCCACGGTCACCCGAAATGAGTCACGTCCACTCTATAGGGGGCGAAGAGCACCAAGGTCAGAGGCTCTCATGTAGAAATGTCCAGCGTGTGCCCTCCGGTGGTCATTCTGCGACACAGCAGGAGACGACACGCTGCGCTGCTCTGACAGTAATGAGCGGAAGCAGCGCTTCCCAACCGACGTGCCGTCAGGCGAGCGCAGGCAAGCTGTGCGAATAATGCTTTCAAAAAATGTGAAAGTTCCAATGAATTTAAAAAGCTTAAACTTGAAATTCGCAAAAGCCAAAATGTCATTCAAATTTATACAGCTTAATTAAAACCCAAACAGAGCGTTTAGTCCTACTGCTGACGTGTCACATCAACGTCAGTACATCGCTCGCTCTTGAGTGGTGTGCTACGAGACTCTGTAAATTTGTAATGTGCGCCACAAAAGGAAAAAGGGCGGGAAACGCTGAGCTCTGGACCGGGAGCCAAATCCAGTGATGCGGAGAAATGTTACCTTCTACAGATTTCATATTTCACCGGCTTAACTGGGACATGTGAGACAATGCAAGCGACCAAGAATTTAACTGGAAACAAATCAGTGGCATCTTTTAAGAGTGCCAATACCTTGAAACTGTACAACCATCTGGCCCTCGACTACAGACAGCCAACCGACCATCTTTCATGAACTCAGAAAGCGCTACGCTCCACTGATGCACAAAATGTGAAAAAATTGGATTATGTAATGTTTTTTTTAATGCAACGTCACATGCAATAATCATGAAGGGATGTTAAAAATAGCCAACAGTACAGTAGCTACAGCAGGGGACAGGGTCTGTATCCAGTCTGATGAGGGTTCTAATCCCATGTGGGGCCATCGCTACTGAAAACGGAAAATTAAACAAGAAACAGGCACACAAAACCTCCGATCTCTCAGATAATCTCAGACAAAATGCAGAGCAGTAGGCCGAATGAGGTCCAGTCCACATACGGAGCCTACATGCTGAATTCATTTATTTGCACCAAATGGAAGTGATGTTTGCAGTCACCGTTGCTCAACACCAGGTCTGATGAATATGTTCCGTAATGGTCAGAAATGTCACTCTGATTTGTGTGCTGATAAACTAATTGCTCTGGCAAGCAGGGAAAATGTAAGGTCGTATAAATATGGAGCTTGCGCAGGAGGAAACGCATCATCGGACATCTGCAATGAGGTCACACTGATACAGTCTGACGTATGGCATCATTCCAACTGACCACTCTGCGTGTATGCGTTTGTGTGTGGGTGTCTATGTGCATGCGTGCGTGCATGCGAGTGCACGCATTTGGGGATACAGTATTCCAGGGGACAAAGACTAGGGGGTTCCCCTAATCCCTCAGCTCCCTCTGAGTTGTTTCCCCATTTCTCCTGTGTGTGTGTGTGAGTGTGTATGAGAGTGTGTGCGTGTGTGTGTATGTGTACGTGTGTGAGAGTGCATGTATTTAGGTGTGTGTACGTGTGTGTGTGCGTGGGAATGTGCATGCGTGTGTGTGTGCATGTATTTAGGTGTGTGTACGTGTGTGTGTGCGTGGGAATGTGCGTGCGTGTGTGTGCGTGTGTGTGCATGTGTGTGTGTTTGTGCGCATGTGTGTGGAGTGGGGGGGAATTCATGCATGGGTGTGTTTCATTGCATGGCTCTGGTCGCTGCCAAAGCCGCAGCTCCCAGCGGAACCTCGCTCTCCTGCCAAAACCCCGCCCCTAAACTCCACCCCCCCGCCACCCACTCGGAGCAGAGACGCTCCAAACCTCCCCTCAGAGTCAAACTCAGGGCTCGTTCAAAGCGTGAAAATAAGAGTCCCCCTCCTGAATGCTACACCGGGACCCACTTCCTGTCAGAGCCTCAGACAGCGGGGGCTCTGGAGAGCGCTCCGGCGCTCAGCAGTCTCGTCTCCGCCCATCTCGCTTTCCGCTGGTTCCTCTCCGCCCCTCGGCGTTCCGGCTCTTCCGGCGTCTCTGCGCTCGCCCCGAGGGGTCCGGATGAAGGGCGGCGGGAGGACGGGTCCGGTGGAACGTGTCCCCGGGCCCGTGCCGGATTTGGGCCAGTACCACCTCCCCCCCCGCCCCCCCATCCACCCCCACAGAGGCCAGATGGTACCTGACCGACTGACTGACTCACCTTCCTATTTTAGCTCCATCTCTCTCTGCCCACTCTGTCCCCAGCCCTCCATCCAAACAACAACACACGTATCCACTGCCATATTTATTCATTTACACACACACACACCACCACCACCACACCACACACACACACACACCACACAGTCAGACACACACACACACACAGTCAGACACACACACACACACACACACAGTCAGACACACACACAAACACACACACACACGGACATACACACTATGAGATGAAAAATCTCAAACTGGGAGACCAACACTGATGCACTAAAACAGAAAAGCCACTGTTTGAACACCAAACCCAATAAATGAGATATGAGACCAGCAGAGACTGGCTGACCCAAACCCAAGAAACAAGATTTTAGAGACTCCCTAAGACCAAAAAGTCAGAACATCATTTGCCACGCAAATCCCATCGGTCCCAACACTACACTATGCTCGAACCAGCAGCAGATATTCATAGACATTCATTTCTAGCATAAAAATTTCCCCTTGTTCCCCTGACTTTACAAAACAGATGGGCAGTGACTACATTACCCAGCGAAAGGTCAAATTAGACCGAAGACAATATTAGAAATTCAGAAACAAGCCCCGTGTGTGTGAACAGGGAGATGTTAATACTTAACCCTAAGCCATAACAGCGCCCCAAAATGGGGCAGAAAAGGGATAAAACTGACAGCATGATACGGCTTTAATGAAACAAACCCGAAGCCTCATTTATAAAGTGGTCCGACATTCAAACTGTATCTTAAAATGGTGGCTTACACAGAAACACACAACAAAGTAGGTATTTATAAAACCCCACATTGACGCGGATACGATCGTATCTATACGTAAAGCTTGTACCAGACGCAAGGCGACTATTTGCGGATTATGTGGGGGCACTAGATATGTAAGAGCTGCGCCTGAATCCCTGAAGTGTTCGCACGTTAAAAATAACATTTAATTGATAATCAATTACAGGTATGAGGAGTGCAAGAAATGCTGAAACCTTTTATTTATTTAAATTGCTGTTATTGGCTGCATTCACAAGACGGGGTAATTGCAAGCTAAAGCACGCTCACGTGGGTTCAAATTGAAGTCCATTTGAGATTCATACATCACAAGTGCGTCAGATGCAAATACGCCACTTCAAACGTAAGCCACTTTATCTGGTCTAAATTATTTTTATAAATCAAGCCCAGGCAAAACATGGGGAATGATCCTAAGATTATGTTTAGGTTTAAATCCAAGAACGTTTTTATAAATGAGACACCTGATATTAACACTCTGAGTCAGGTACCAGTCTTACAGTAGACCAGAGGGGCAGAACTGCCATACTGATATAGATCACTGGGAAACATTATTGAAGGACAGATTTAAAATGTATTGGACTGAATGAGAGACAGGGATTTTACAAGGACGAATGGGAGGAGTGCCATGAACATTTGAACAAGAGCCAAATGAAAAGGGATTTTAAGGCAAAGAGGTCCCAGACATCTGGAAAAATGCAGGCTTGTGATTCTCCCCTCTTAATCAGGAAATGGCTTTCAGACCTCAAACGTCTCGACCAGAAGGACAGGACGAGGGTACGGCATACTGTAAGCACACACTTCAACCCTCATCGAACCCTTCAACAGCTGACAGCATGATAGCAGCAATAAAGCATAATGCTAGTGCCCCCCCCCCCCGGACATCTAGTGTCATTTCCTGATTAACCCTTTAATGTCACAAATACGTGATTAGAACGTCCTTAACCGAACATTCTAATGCTGATGCAACAGTCACTAATTGCAGTCACTAAAGCAATCGCATTCTAGAACACTAACTTGGAATTTTGAAAGAAAAAAAAAAAACCTTCCAAAAAGCCTACTCTTCAAAGGGTTCATCAGGAAAAGGACACAACCCAGACTGCGCTGCAGAGGAGAGCGGCTGAGAATTGCGGGCTGATGTCCAGCCGTTTCACGGGGATGGAGAAGGGAGCGTTCTCTGACATGCAGAGACGGAGGGAGGAAGCGTTTCACAGAGAGGTCGAGTCCGATTTATCCTGTGACTCACCGCACCCTCTGGCCTCGGGCCCCGCGCCCCGTTACCTGACAGGGCAGGAAATGCAGACGGACAGCGTGACGGACCATCAAACAGGAAGCGCACAAATCACACCTGACAGCTGACAACACCTGTGAGACGCTCACCTCACAAACCGTACCCCCATCACCCATGCAACCCCCCCCCGCCCCCACCCACCCTTTATAATCTCACCACCCTCGGCTGGAGAGAGTAACTTTAATGCATATTTATTACATTAGATTATTCACATATTTTCATGCAGTAAATATTTATTGCACTGTATTTAGGATTATGCTTCAGCAGCATTAAATGTCCATAACATTTTCATGCCAGTAAAGAAAATTTGATGGTCCTGTAAAATAATGCATCAACAATTAATTTAAGCAATATTGCTGATTTATATTTTACTGTATGTAAACCATTGCTATGGCAATTCTCTATCTATAAGTGGACATACTAATAAAGTACATTTGAAGTGTATTTAAAATGTGTCAACTAAGAAAGAGAGAGAAAGAGAGAAAGAGAGAGAAAAAAGAAAGAGAGAAGGCTGGTCAGTCTTTGAATCAGTGACGGAGTAAATACAGTCTGCACCTTGGGCCACTAAGTCAATCCATGATGCACAACATTCACATCAGCATAACATTAAATTAAAATGAATAAATGAGATGAGTGTAAGCACAGTTTGTGTTGAGAGATTCTGATATAGGTCCTTCAGCGCCATCTAGTGGTAAAGCAAAGAAAGTCAGCATCACCACTTCCTAGTGCCTGCCCTCCCAGCGCCAGATTTACTAGAGAAACAGTCACAGTGCAAAAGCATTCGCTGCAGCTCTGTTGCGATCGCAGATACCGACACATTAATGACCGATTTAATAAGACTGTTTCTATCTACGCAATCAAATAAATTAAACGCTCTCGTTCGCAATTGTGCGGTAGGAGTCGCCCATAAAAACGGTCAGAAACAATATGGCATGCCTACACATTCGGATTACAAGGCACTAAGAAATTGGTACAGAACAACCAGGCACTAGTAGTGCGGGAACCACATGAAACAGAAATTTAAATTTACAGATCAGTTAATATAGGTAATGGCCAACGAAGTAGCTACAGTTTCACACCATATTACATCATAGGAATACAACTCCGGATGCTTTGACAACCTTATCCCAGCGTTTTGACTGTGTCACTGATTTAACACCAATAAGGTATTACAACCATCAGGCTTTTCTCTCCACAGAGCTGGACACTAATGACAGCCATTCATGTAAATAATTTTTCTACAGGTTGAGCACAAACTCATGCTCTCGCAAACGCAAATGTAATACGCAGGCCCCACCACCAGAGGGTAATCGTCAGACAGTATCTGATGGAAAAAGGTTTGCTCACGCTGTGACTCTACACTAGCTGGTCGTTCTGATGAGGAACAAGGGAAATCTAAATGATGTGTGCGTGTATGCGCCACATGCATCCCTTTATTAAACACAGGTGTCACATTTTTTAAGCGCCCTCTTTTTAACAATAATGATTATGTTTTTTAAAAAGTACTAAGGGAGGGACAACATCCAAGAGGGCAATTTCTGAGTGGCAGGTCAAAAGAGCAGAGGTTCAAAAGATCACCACCCACCCCCCAACAACCGACCTCTGCATGTCTGCAGAATATGACTGCAGGTGCTCATTGCCCCCATTTAAAAAACACAAAAACCCACAAGCTGACTCACCAATGGCTCTCCTCAGCCTCCAGCATGAAGCCTGATGAGGACAGGGAGAGAACGGGCTGGGGGTTGAGAGAGAGGGGGAGACACAGAAACATTTTATAAATGTGCGAGGAATGTGTCATTTTGGATAATTCAACAGGAACATACGTGCTCATGTTCTGTGCAAGGGACCTGTCCAAATGGGGTCCAATCCTACAGATTAAAAGCTACCGCACAAAACCCCAAAATATCTTATTGAAGCCTCACACGTTGGCCTGCAAAGCACCATTACTAGCGACTATAATGTTTGTTCCATTTATACAGCTGCATGTTTACCTGAAGAAATTTAAGTTACGTAGCTGTGATTGGACTGACCTGTGATTTGTCAGTGCAAAAAAAGAGCTGGTGACTGGTCCAAATCCAGGTTTATCCATTTATCCTGGTAACAATGTCAGACATTTAGTTTCATAGTTTTGGCTGTTCTTTACTCCGGTTGTCTTTGCTATAAAAGTTCATTGACCGTTGGCAAACAAATTAAGCCATACACATATAAAATAATAAAGTACTTCAAAAACAATCAATTACAATAAATTAGTAAACTTCCTAATTGACCATTTGGAATCACGTTTTTTTACATGTAATGTTCATTAATTAAAAAGCATGCACGTTTACTTCCTTCCAAATACATAAACAGGGAAGTAATAAAATATTCTTTTAAAGTATGTCACGTCCTACCAGGAGAGTGGCCGTTCAGCCAGTAAGTTCACTTCCTGACGCACCGCTAATTGGTCAAAATGTAAATCACCATATTAAGAAAAATTGTCTCCAAAATAAAGATGTAAAATCCTCATGTAGATCCCAGGTCAGCATTTTGATGCTACACGAATTTAAAAGTAATGGATGTGCAGGAATCCACAGCTATAGGCCAACTTGTTCCATAGCATGGCTGCCCAATCTTATCTGAAAAAGACCGACGTGGGTGCATATGTTTTGTTTTAGCCCAGCACTACGACATGCGATTCAATTAATTACCTAATCATGGTCTTCGAACTCGGTAAGTGGAAACAGATGTCTTACTTCTGGTGAAGAACAAAAAGCTACAACAACATCGGCCCTTTTCGAATAGGATTGAATACCCCGGCTCTACAGTGTGCGTTCTCAAGTTCAAAAATTCACCACAAAAAAGTCTGTCAAATAACAACATGTATTTTCCAAGAGTATTTTGCGGTAATGCATCGTCAATTTAGGGGGAAAATACAATAGGCTATCTTTAATATACTTTTCGTTATTAAGTGTCCGTTTTTATAATGATATATAAAAACTGAAAATTTTAACATTTAGCCTGCATAGGCTATAATCTTCTAAATTATGATAATGTTACATGATGTTTTCCGAAAATGTATTAGATAACATAGCGTAGTGCTTGCTATAGAGAAGTGTGTGTACATGGACTTAACTTACTGACTTGTTTCTTTCGGCGTGATTCTCGGTTTCCATTCTTAAAATTAAATTACGAGCCGTCTTCGTCTCTTCTTCAAGTTGTCTACTGTTTTGTTATTTTTATCTTAGCATAAAACCTGGGAGGCTTTATTATTTTCTCGACACTCGAAATAACGCTAAATGGACACTGTCACGCTTCACTGCTTCCATGTTACCGACGCCAGTATGGGCGCAGACAGAGCAATCCACGGTTTTTCCTCAAAAAAGCCCTAAACGAAGCCACAGTATTCTTACGTAGCATGATGGGATATGAAGTAGTCAATTTATTTGTAGTTTTGAGACAATTCGGCGTCAACAAACTAATAAATATATGCATCTTGTCGGCTACGTATCACATTCACATACAGTCAGTTATTTCTAACATGTTGTTTCACTGACGTTTTATAGTCTTATACATACATTCTACACACTATATATCAAGAATTGCAACTTGTTGAATGACAATAAAATCCCCAGTTTCTGATAGGAAAGAATGGATAATATTTTTGTCAGTGGTGATGGCAACCTTTAATGAAAATAAAAGCTACACATTTTTCTGTGGAATAGTATTTAATATTTATAGTGTGGCCAAAGATGCACAATGTTGGTACTAGATGCTGTCAAAGGGATACTGTATTTCTCGTTGAATTTTGGTTAAGGTTTACTGCCTGAAATAATATATTGGGCAAGCCAAGTGTTTCCGAGCGCGTAAGAATGGTTCACTATACATTGCCCATATGATCTTATAGGCACAAGTAATTCACTTTTATGTTATGAATTAATTTTCTTCAACGGTTTATTTAAACTTGAATTGATTTTCTTACCATATTCTTAGCTCAAAATTTCCCATTTACATTTTCGCCTTAATTAGGTTATTTTTAGTCACAGTACGTAATATATTGGGTTGTAAAAACTTTCTTAACAATGCAAATTTTGTTTCCAAGGATAAAATGATTATCTTGTGGACATTTTTGCTTTTGTTTTACAGCACATCTAGCCAGTGGACCGGGTTTGGGCTGGTAAGGAGGGCTCATAAAACATTATGTTGTTTAGCGGCAGTTGTTACCTGTAGTTTTTCACCACCGCGAGTTCAGCACCACCGAAGCGGGACAGCGACATAGAGCCGAATGTGTTCCGGCAACCGCTGGCCCCAATCATGCGATGATCTGAAACGACCGCAGTAGATGTCAGTTTAATTTCAGTTCAATTAACTGAATATTATTTGAATCTAAATACATAACAATACACAATGGACTGGTTGCTAATAAATAAACAATCCAGATTAATGGATGGGAATGCAACCAAAGAGTCCAATGGGATTATTAATGAGAAGACGTTTTAATTTCATATGAAATCCATCAAAGCTTCATATTTTGCTTTACATGTGGCATGCCTGTTTCCCATATTACATCATTTTCGCTGTTTACTCTTATTATTCTGCTTTATGTTTAATTGTTTAGAAAGTTATTACCTTACCATTACAGTGAAATTATACATTGCATTTTGGCTGGCGTCCGATAGAACGAACATTAGACGGAAAGGAAAGTAGCGACGACGAATAATGAGTATTGTACACTATAATTATTTTGCAAATGACGATAGGCTCAACCCATTTGACGCTGCACCACTTTAAAAAAAAGGCAGTTTGGACATCTTTGTTTCGGTGCGTGCTTTGTACAATACCAGACACTTTCTCTCTAGGCGAACACAATTAATCAAGGGTGTGTCCTCTCTCATCTTTGGAAATTTCCCTGAAATTTATTTAAAAACTTGGAATACGGATCTGGTCTACCCCAGCAGGTGGGGCTATAGACTTATGCCTCCATACGTTTCCGAATGAAATAAATTGAGTCAGATCGTTCGAAACTGATGCTTAACTTTGAGTAGCCTACTTTCTGTATACTTAACGTTTCCGTGCAGCAGGATAATTTCATTCAGTCATTTTCACTCATTCATATTCCTCCATGTGACATCATTTTCCCCCGCTGAGTGGGGATAGCCCACGAGAGTTCGTTTGATAAATTATGATGCAAGACGTATGTATCCTTAATTATAAAATAATAATTATTGTTGTTGTTGTTGTTATTTTTATAATTATTGTTGTTGTTATTTTAATTAGTAGCAGTAGTATATTGTTATATAACAACAACAACCACAATAACAACACATTTTATCAGACTGTTTCAACACATTAACAAAGCGCTGAATGAAATGAATGAATGAAAATGTTGACAGAATATTTATTAATACAATTATCCACACCCATGTTGGGTAAAGTGGTGTTTCGCGCTGAGGTCCAACTCATGCTGACCTTGCCCCTCCCTTCAGACACGCGAGAGACAGTTTGCAAGACTGTCTTGTTCCTGTGTCGTTTCTGTATGTCCGCAGAGTGAGCGCTACTCGCAGGCTGCTTGGAGTCCACCGTGTGGGCATTGAGTAATGGAGGCGTAATCTCAGCGTTACCAGCGTTTTCAGAGTTACCAAGCCCATTGGGATACAGTTGGAGTGTTGTTGTGTGTTGGTATTTTTATTTGTTTTTGATTTATGTACATTCCATCTTTTCGTACCGGAGAGAAGACGTGTACTTCACCATTGCGTTTGCTGGATTTCCGGAGAGATGTGGAGTCTTACAAACATCATTGCCTGCTTTATCCTGCTGTCTAAACCCGCCAATGCACAAAACAAGGTAGGACAGCGCCAATGTGTTTCCTATAATCAGTTCGCAGGCATCAAGTGGTCAAGAACCCGTGTGCTTGAGCATTCCACTGATGAATAGATGTCACTGGAAGAGCGCGCGCTGCACGTATTATTGTGATATTTAGAAGTGCAATTCTTTTTAATCTTATTTCAACTTATTTTTTTATTTTAATTCAACTATTTCTAATCTTAACGTGAACAGATTCTCACAAGGCTAACATAAGTGTAATGCTTGCAATTACATTGCATTGTTGCATTTAATTGTGAATTGGCATTAACTGCAAATGACTAAATCGAGGACAGTATGCCTTCTTGCGCGTAAAAATCAATGCATCCATCAGGCCAGCTGTATTAAATTTGTAATCTCGTAAAAAAAGATCATGGAGCCCTTGTCCGAGTCCTGGGGGGGACATGTCTCGTGTTTTAGTATTATTGATCGGAAAACGCGGCTTGAAGGCTGAGCACCGCTAAGCACGAACTGGAGCAGCAGGTGGTCAATCTGTTGAGTAAACAGTGGAACAGAGCGCCGATGGCTGGCGGTGGTCCAGGCCCGGCGCGGGCAATAAAACGGTAGCTGCTATCAATTAACAGACTTTTAATGCATTTAAACTAAAGTATGTTTACTGCGGTTCTAACGAGTTTATGCGCATTTAATCCAGTCACCACAGGATTCAGGCTACATTTAACATGATCAGCCAGCACATACCATCTTATTGCTTCAGCTTGCTACTCTTTGAAGCTGTAGCTGCATACATGGAAATTATGTTGTTCATATTCTGTGATTTATGCATGGTCCCATGAGGTTTCACGAGTAAAGCAACTTTGAGATCATGAAGCAACACATCAATCAGTCATTTACTTGCACTTACATAGCGTCTTGTAGTTCACCGATAGAGTGCTAATGTAAATTAGAGCGTAGTGTTTTGTGGCAGACAATAAAGATTTGAAAACCTGCTTCTGAAATAAAAAATCGTACAGTCAGCCAGAAATGAACCCGTTCCAGAGCTCGGAGTAACGGAATTTGCCAACACCAGGGATCAGAGTCAGTCGCGGTAAAACGGTTGGCTTCCCTGGAATAAAACGAAAGAAGGAAGAAGAAGAAAAAAGGACGCAGAAATGTCATGCCGATCAGGACCGAGCATTCTGAAGAGGACATGGGTCTCAGGAATGTATCACTAAGCAGAGCACATCACGTGGACGTCCAATTTCCTTTTAAGCTGTTTTCTCACTGTTAACCCTTCGAGGATACTCAAATCTGGCCCTCAAATCCACATCCGGCCCTGGTTTTCTTTCCTTCCAGGGAACTAACGGAGCAATTAGTCCTACTGATTGGCCAGAATGTCTTCACACCTGATTCCCAAGTAAAGGGAGAATGGATCTGGAGCTCTCGGCCCTGGAGGACTGTGATTTGAGTTACAGGGGGGAAAAAAAATGGAATTCTTGGTCGTCAAAACCAATATAAGTGGCCCTACACCACGATGCACAGCTTCCTGCCCCTCATTCCTCATACATAGCATTAACATTACATATCATATGACCTAAAAAGGGTTAGTGGGTCAGAAGGCAGCATAATGGTTAGGGAGCTGGTCATGTGACTTCAAGGTCGTAAGTTCAGTTCCCCGGTGTGTGCTACAGTTGTACGCTTGAGCAAGATACTTCACCTGAATCGCTTCAGTAAGTATCCAGCTGTATGTAAAGAATGAAAGCTATGCAGGTCCCTCTGGATAAGACCATCTGCTTGATGCCAAACATGTAAAAAGGTGGGATTTTGGTTTGGTGTTGCTAGTTGTCACTACTACAAATGCCTTGGTGCTGGGCTTATAATGGCATGACCCTTTTTCCAGAAAGAGATGCTACCTTGCACAGGTGGGCTAGGTCCACAATTGCAATCTTTTGGATGGGATGTATTGTACAAACATTTTACATGCTAATATTGGAAAGACGTCAGTATAGTACAGTACAGCTACTTCACAAGTAGCCCATATTGATATGATGTGCATTTATTTTTCCTTTGCAATGTTCAGTTAACACATGAAAAACACATATATTCATTTAATTAATTCCAGGCATTTGGCAGAAAATCATATCCAGAGTGAGTTAGAAAGCTCTTGCATTTTATATAGTATCGATTCCATTTATACAGCTGGATATATACTGAAGCAATACAGGCCATGTACCTTGCTCAAGGGTACAACAGCATGGTCTTATCTTGGAATCAAACCCTATTGGTTACAGGCCCAGCTCTGTAATGTTCATTGAAACCATGTTTTATAGGACAGTAGTTTCTGCACATGTTTCTGCACCATTTTAGCTCTACACAGGCCTAAGGGACGATGTCAGACATAAATTTATAACTGAAAAGAGAAGACCAATATCTATTCCAGTTTTGTTTTTTCCTTTGACCAATTCATAACAATTTCAATTTCATCTATTAATTTATTTGAATGGGTCAATCCACATTAATAAAACTTATGTAAATGTACCAGAGTTAGCCAGAGAGGCTAATTTTTACCTGTAGACCCTGGGCTTCATGTCTTTGAGTTGATCTCAGTGTAGTGAAAGCTGCACTTGGTCCAGCCACTAGAGGCAGTAGAGAGCAGAAATCAATCTAATAGTTTTTGAGCACATCTGACATTGTTAGAAATTTGAAATACCTCCAACTGGAGCCCTACCTACACAAGATCATTACTCATCAGAAGTAACTACCCATTGATATATAGCAAGGCACATCCCTGGAATTTGGGCTGCCTTATCTCACTTTAGTGCCAGTCATTTACCAGATCAGTTCTTTAGTCAGTGTACAGTTTGTAGACTTATTTGGGTGATTATACATTTGTGTTCCCTTTCGTTCGCGTAAATTCTGTGCGACCTTCCTAGGTACCTTAAGACTGGTTGTCATTAATGAACTGCACTGACTTCTGCAATATTACAGCACTCAAGTGTTTTTTCTCCCTTTGGAGAAGTAGCTGTTTCAGCTTCCTCGTCTTCATTTATCTACAGCTCAACTTTTAACTTAACAATGCTCATTTATGTACTTCTGACCACTGTAGCATTCTTTATTTTTTATATATTGATAATCTCTCCCTGTGGATGAGAACACCAGAAGTGTGTGTGTGTGTGTGTGTGTGTGTGACGCATCACAGTAATGTTTCCAGGGCGATGGTCCACCCAATCATGCCTCACCTCTGGCCAGCCACTAGCCACAGTCAACACTTGCAACACTTGTCAGGGTGTGATACCACGTCTTCTGGCATGGCTCCCCTGGCTGGGAAGGTTAAGGATAATATTAGTGCTGTTCGCACAGCTGTGAGGTCACGGTTGCCCTCCCCTTCGTGGACCCCGCCCAGCCACCCCCTGCACTGGACCCGCACAGTTTTTGGCAGAGGTTAAGAGGCTGGAAATGAAACTAAACACCTGTAATGTTTTGCCTGGAGTTGCTTGGGGGGCTCAAAAACAATTCCCACAGCTTCAGTCTTCTGTTGTCCCTTTCATCTATTGTCATGCAAGAGAAAGACCCTCTTAAAATACACATATGGTTCCGATTAAAACTTTTTCTTTTTTTTACTGCTTTCACACTCTTTCTTTTGGTCGCTTTCCCTTACCTTTCCTGAATTTCTCTTCTCTCTCTGCCTTCTCACTTTCTCTGTTACTGCCTCGTGTTCTCTCCCTCTTCCTCTCTTGCACTCTTCCTTTCTCTCCCTCCTCTCTCCCTCTCTCTCTGTCTGTCTTCTTGCACTGTACCTGTCTCACTCTGCGTATGCACTGACACAGCCTTTGCAGGACAGTCTCCAAATGTGGCATCAGCTGGCATTACTAAACCCCCTCTACCCTGTGATGTTCCCAACAGAAGCTTTTTTGTTTTTTTGTCAGGTCATCACTGACTGGGTGCCAGTACTGTACTTCCCTGTGCATTGGGGGGGGGGAGGCAGGGGTTACCAGTCCTCATGAACAGTTCTAAAGGAGCTCAGAGGCTCCTTTACCAACCCGGGCTGTGCTGGAGAGCAAGCAGGCTGACTGGGGCTGGATGGACAGCTGTGTCTGATGACATCAGAACACCACAGGCCTTACTGAGCTCTGGCAGCTAGCTGTTGGGACCTTGCCTGGACCAAGGGCTGTGGCCTTAGGGGTGGAGCCTACTTCTCCACAAACCACTGATTGGATCAGAGCCCTTAGGATCAGGCACCCTGTGGAGACAGCTCATCACAGCAGGAGTCTGTTCGCTGGCTCACTGTCAGCAAACGGAGGGGGTGTGGTTTAGTGATGCCTGAGAGCCTGGCTGAGCTCACAGACACGCATTCCCTCAGAGAGCTGGGGAGGTTTTTGGGCAGATGTGCAGGGGGCACTGCCAGCACCACGTGTAGTAGGAAAAAGAAACAGGTGCCTGGGGAGGGGGAAGCATCCCCCTGTCACTCCAGTAAAGATGGCAGTCGCACTTGGGGAGTGGCAGGAAGGGGCGGGGGAGGCTGCTGTCTGTCAGATCTCCAGTACTGGAGAGTTTTCGGGGAGAGGAAGAAACTTACTTCATGCAGTCTGTGCAGAGTTCAGGCATATGAGAGAGCGGCAGGATGTAAGAGAACGTCACTGGCAGGAGGAAATGGGAGATGAGATGTTGGGGTACAGCTGGAGGGTGCTTTATTAGCTCCCAATACCAAAGAGGACAGGACCAGAGACTTATAGTGGAAGATCTACATGTTGACCACAGAAGGATGAAATGTGTGTTTTGTTCATTGAAAATGTTTCATTTGCAGCCGGGTGTGCTGTTTTCTTTTGGGGAGTGTGTGTTGGTAGAGTTTTCAGCAGCGGTACAAACTGGTTTTGCTGGATGCTCTGTACAGACAGACAGAACTGGCCACATGGATAGCATGTAGGATTAAGCCTTGGCAATGCGGGTCCACGGATGTGCATTTGATTTTAGGCAGGAACGTCTCTGTGTGCCTTAGGGTGGAATTTGAGTATTACAACATAATGAAGGATGTGGCAATGATTAAAAGGATGTGGTGTTCTGGGGGGGGCTCTTTGTGTGGCAGATAAAAAAGAGATGGGGACGTGTTTATAGGTTATATTGAGTGCTGTGTTGTGGGTTTTATGCTTCACTTTTTCTGTAGGTGGGGGAGGGGGGTTCTGAGGGGAGTCAGCGTGGTATATTGCACAATGTTTGGTTTTACGTGGTGTGGAGGTTTTTTATCAGTTCAATAAAGGACTATAAAAAGAGAGAGTTTGCTCTCTCAGTCTCCCTCTGTCTCTTTTTTAGTTCCTTCAGGGTCAGTGAGTACTTAAAGCATCACTCTTTCTTGTCTGATAGGGTCTGTGTGTATTTTGTTTGATTTTCTATTGTGGTAATATAAGCAAAGCTCTCTGCTAGTCCTGGCAATGGGTGCACCACACAGTAGTAGAATCAGGTGTCGTAGTGCTGGACTTAAACAGAAACATGCACCCACACTCACCCTTTTTGGATTATATTGGACACCCCAGGCCTAGATGGAGTGGCAGGTGCAGATTTGGCAATGAGGCTTTTCCTGAGATCTCAGCACTTGTATTTGATGATTCCTTGAGATGTATCTAATCTGGGTAATATAATGGAAATTACTACCCTGGCCAATGGGAGTTTGACTGGTGGCTTTAATCGCTAGCTGCCCTGGTGCATTTGCCACTTTTACCGAATGTGGTCAGGTCGTTTGTACCTGTGTGGATAAGGATGTATTGTACATCCTGTCATTTTATTTCTGCATTGTGGGGCACCATAGTTTCAGAATTTATCTGCAAGGATGAGGCACTTTAGATTAATGTACTTCCTGTTTGAATCACACAGAAGTATGATCTGTGCACTGATCGGGTGAACATCTGTTGTTTTTGTGCTCAAATGCATCTTCTGAGTGGTGGGTGCTGCTATGCGTTAGCACTAGGGATCAATGTGTATGTGTGTGTAAGAGCTGGTGGGATCAGGGTGAGTATTAGTTTATGTTGATAGGGGTATTGACTGTGGCAGATGTGTTGGGAGGAGGAGAAGGTTTGAAATGAGTGGGGGGTGAAGTGTGTTTGGGACGGTTAGGTGAGGTAATGTTTATCAGGACCAAATATCAAACCATACAGTTCCCAAATTTAAAAAAGTAGCAAAGGCCCTAAAGTTGGTGAAAATTTGAAACTACTTTAAAGCACTTGGTTTTTTTTTTGGGGGGGGGGGGGGTTTAATGATTTTTGTAGTTATCTGGAAAAGTGTCTTTCCCATGGTATATATGGCCAAGCTATTCCTCAAGAAAGAGGAGAAAGAGCTGATCCTGGAGCAGCCATGTTCTTTTGGGGCAACATTTTAATGCTGCTTTATCAACACTTGCAGCAGCACGTGAGGAACAGCCTTCTGTATGGCTTTTATGGACCCTGGAATTTGGGGAAATCTTGTTAAAACTCTGAATGAGTTACAGGGATACGTTTTGAAACCCTGTTTAACACACAGTAGATGTTTTTTTCCAAATGAACTGGTTGTGATATATAATATTTGTTTTTACAGATTTAGAAGGCATTTTATTTCCCATGGCGTTTCATTGCGCGAATCATAAATAATAACATTTTGCAGAATTTTGGAACAGTCAGGGCCTCGAAATAATCAGTGTTTTGTAACATTTTGCTGCAATAGCCCGGTTGTTTTTGTCAACGGGAACATGAGCGGTGGGTGTGGACATGCTGGCAGTGCCAGGGCTGCCAGTGCCAGCATATTGCATTCAGGTCTCACCCGGTCCCAAAGTGGAATGTCAAACTCTGGCGAAGATTCGGCAGCCTTCAGAGGCAGCCGGGGCGGGTTCCGGTAATTTCAGCCAAACTAGATCCATGACACTGTAGCAGGGACAATCTGTGGGAGACAACAGAATGTTTTTTACTTAACATTCTACAGTACTGGCAATTGAAAGCAATGGAGTTCTAGAACACTGACGTTGAATTTTGAAAAGGTATTCCAAAAACTACTCCAAAAAAAACTATTCAAAGGGTTAATATTGTACATTATAACTTGTATAATTTTTCATATGGCTCATACCATGTATTAGTGCTAATATGATTATTGATATGACTTGTAATGATTATTAACATGGTGCAGTCATGGCATCCATTTTGCTCTGGCCTAATGAGGCTGTTGTGCAGATCTGGGTCGGAGCAGTGCCTCGACGTTCCCCCCACCCCTTCACAAAACAAACCCTTCCCACGGCTGCATTTTCAGTCCATGTGAGGAGTGAGATGGCTGCCAGAAAACCAGACTATAACTCAGGGTAAAGTGGCCATATCGGCAAATCTGATGGTTTAGGTGCTTAAGACCCCAACGCACAACATCTCTCTCATCTCCTTCACAGGGGAATGTGAATGTGGTGTAGGAGAGATGAGAAATGTACACAGACACACACACAGACACATACACATGCACACAGGCACGCACACACAGACACAGGCACACACACACGCACACACACACACACACACACACACACACACACACACACACACACAGCTGGATCATGAGCTGCCACTGCATGGACCCTTCTCATGTGAAACTGCAGAAACTAAGCAACCATGCCACTTCTCAGGGCTTGCTCAGTACTGGGAGGGAGACTTCCTGGGAAAACTATGTTTCTTCTGGAAGACTCCCCTTCTTCCATCTGAGGCAGTTATAAATCCAGTGACCCAGCACAGTCATGGGGCACCATACTGTACTGTAGAGCATACCATCGTTTTATTGGATGACAGGTTAAACTGAGGTCCAGCCTCACCTGTGGTCATGAAAGACTGCATGGTACTTTTCAAGAGTTGGGATGTTAACCTCCTAAGTGTCCCGGTCAAATTCCCTCCAAAACCGCCTCTCTTCATCTGACCGGCTTATCATCCGTAACCTCTGAACCGGGTCTGAGAGTGACCCGGGAACGCATTTAACATGGGAACCTGTTCTTCACGTGCCGGACAGGTCGCAGGCCTGCCTCGCGTCTGTCGTTACCTGCGGTTTGATTTGCAGGCTGGGAGGACTGTGACCTCATGCGAGTGTCAGTGATTTGATCTCTCCCAGCGAGCTTTAATCCCTTTCATGTGAGCCGGTCTTCAGACGGAGATGTGCCTGTGGCTAATGGGCTACGATCTCTTTCGGCGTTCTGCTCTCTCGTATCCGAACCGCATTCCTGCGTGTGTGTGTGTGTGTGTGTGTGCCCGTGCGTCTGTGCTCATTCTGCTCTCTCGTATCCGAACCGCATTCCTGCATGTGTGTGTGTGTGTGTGTGTGCATAAGTGTGTGTGTATGTGAGAGAGAGAGAGAGAGAGACACTGCAAGACCAGGGGGCAATGTATTTGTCTGTACACCTCTCAGCAAACACTATAATCACTCAGTCTGACACTGCTGTGGTCACTGGGGTTTTTGTGATGAATAAATCTTTCTAACGGTTTTTTTTCAGTCTGTCTGTTAACTGATTTAGGATCCAAACCTGTTGTCAATACTAATCGCAGATAAATTAGTAACACATAAGATGGTCTCCATGAGTTGTGTATTGTAATCACAAGAACTTTGCTGTAGTGCAGCAGTAAAACTGATTTTAAAAGTTTCCTCTTTCTTTCTCCCTCTTCCTCCCTCTTTCCTTCACTCTGTCATACCTCCACTCCTTTTGACTTTTTCTCCTTCCCTTTCTGTAATCTATTTAGCCACAATCATTTTTGTGATCTGATACTGTACCTAAGATGCATAAACGCTGTCATTCACACTGAAGACCGTCTCCCTGCATGCAACGTTTCGCTGCGGTCTGACCTGAGAGTGAACTGGTGCTGGGCACACAGCGCATTAGTTAACCGAGCCAGAAGTAATTGGTGGAAACATAAACACACCCCGACCCCTCAGGAATGGAACTGATCAGCCCCCCTGCTGTGGAACCTCTGGAACAAGAAGCTACAGTTAGCGAACTTGGTTTCGGCTAAAACTCCAGCGATCTGATTGGTTCTAGCAAGTTTTAGCCAGTGTTACGTTTTACTCAGAATTGCCCACCACGGGTGTAGCCTTAACCTGGGTAACAGCAATGGACAGTGGCCATTTTGTGCCAGAATGCTGGCAGGTGCACATCATCTGAGACAGGGATGAGGGAGTTACTAGCCTCTCAGTTCCTCTCTCTCTCTCTGGCTCGGGGGCGTGCAGGTGTTCGGGGAGGCGGAGCCGGTGCGGATGACGTCGGAGGGCTCGGACTGCCGGTGCAAGTGCATCATGCGGCCGCTGACGCGGGACGCCTGCGCGCGTCTGCGCAGCGGCAGCGTGCGCGTGGAGGACTTCTACACCGTGGAGACGGTCAGCGCCGGCTCCGACTGCAAGTGCTCCTGCACCGCGCCGCCCTCCTCCCTCAACCCCTGCGAGAACGAGTGGAAGATGGAGAAGCTGCGCAAACAGGCGCCCGAGCTGATGAAGGTGACCGCCTGCCCTCACTCACCTTAATTAAACCTAATTTAACACCCTCTCTTAATTAGATACTGAACCCCTGCTCTGAGCATAGTCAAACAATAACACCACTCTTAATTATATAATAAACCCCCACTCTGAGCATAGTCAAACAATAACCCCACTCTTAATTAGATAATGAACCCCCACTCTGAGCATAGTCAAACAATAACCCCACTCTTAATTAGATAATGAACCCCCACTCTTAGTATAGTCAAACAATAACCCCACTCTTAATTATATAATAAACCCCCACTCTTAGCATAATCAAACAATAACCCTACTCTTAATTAGATACTGAACCCCTACTCTGAGCACAGTCAAACAATAACCCCACTCTTAATTATATAATAAACCCCCACTCTTAGCATAATCAAACAATAACCCCCACTCTTATAGAGAGTGAACCCAACTCTATTGTTTAATTGTTAGTTTTTTTGGTTTAATGTTACCTGTTGGCCTCACCTGACCGGCTGACCTGCTTCTCCCTGCAGCTCCAGACGATGATCGACCTGCTGGAGGGAACTCTGTACAGCATGGACATGATGAAGGTGCACTCCTACATCAGCAAGGTGGCCTCTCAGATAAACACCCTGGAGGAGGTGAGACACACACCTGGGTAGAGAGGGGTGAGCGAGGGAAGGTAGGAGGGGGTCAAGTGAGGTGGAGGGAGCAAGAGGGAGAGGGAGAGGGAGAGGGAGAGAGGGAGAGAGGGAGGGAGGGAGAAGGAGAATAGCGAGATGGTGTAAGAGACCATTTTCCATGGTTATTTTTTGTATTTTTTTTTGTATATGTAAAAAGAGCACTGGTTATTTATTTATTATGTCAGTATATGTTTGATTGAGGCATTTTCTACACATTTCAGTCAGCCAGCTTGAAGTGAGCAGAGAAAGAGAGAGAGTCAGAGAGAGAGAGAAAGAGTTTGCATTTGATAGAATAGTTTAATGAGCACTGCCTTTCTTTTAAAAGCCGCTGTTCCACAGCTGGCAGGGTGCTGCTCACACAGCTGAGTCTGGGGGGATTAAAGGGTCCGGCTGTAAGCATGAGCTCAGTGCCTCTCACTCACCCGTAGTGCGTCTATCGTTGGGCTCGTCCGGGGGCTGCTGGTAATTCAGAAGGGGCTGAGTAACAAACTGTGACTCGGAGAGGCGAGGAGGAGCTGGGAGGGGTGCCAGCCACGCAGTGCCAGTCAGCTGCGAAGCCAAAACTTCTCAAACTTTTAAATGGCGAGTTACAAATCGGGTGTTTTGGAGTGATCGATTCTGAAGCGCTTCCAAAACCAATGGATGGGTGACCTGGACTGGACCCTTAGGGAAATGCGATGTGCTGCATTGCATCTGAAATAAAATAAAATGTATGATCAGTATCATCAAAGACATGGTATCCCATCACAATATATTGCCAGATATACTTAAAATACACTAAAAATACTTTAAAATGTTTTTTTTCCCCAACATACACCTCAAACCATGCTATCAGAGCATATGTTTTGTTTATGCCTTCAATTACACTGCACATTTGCAACTGGAACCCCTTGGGTGGGAGGATGCAGCAGTTTTGTGTTTTCACTGAAATTTACATAAAGAAAGAGCACATTCACACAGACACAAAAACAAAAAAAACATCTTCACCCTTCCCCTCACAGGTTCCAGGCAAAAACAATAAACTAAAACCACAAACTAAAACAAACCGAATTCTGCAACAGCAACAGCTTTTCATCTGGTGTCTTAGCAGTAAAGAGAGCAGAGCAAATTATTTTCACTTTACCGCCCTCTCTCCAAGTCCATTAAGGTTAACCTAACCAGGGAGAACGACTTTGTGAGGGACAGCGTCACCAGCCTGACCGATCAGCTGAAGAGATATGAGAACTACTCTGACATCATGGTCAGCATAAAGAAGGAGCTCTCCAACCTCGGCCTGCAGCTCTTACAGAAGGATGGCTCGCCATTGGATAACAAACTCCAGGTAAGCGTGCCATTGGTTTGACAGACCAGGTGGGTCATTTTCTTGTCCTGGTAGGCTTCAGTCTCTGCTGGGTGTAAAGTACTGAATTCAAGTAAATTAATTTGCTGAAGAGCACACACATTGCTTCCAAAGCCTAAATTGGCTTCTGATTGACAGGGAACCACAAAAACCTGCAGGCACTGTAGCCCTCCACTCTTGCTATGGATTGTTCTCCCATCTAAATGTACAATAGGAAGAATATAGCCAATAATCATCATCATCAGCATCATCATCAAAATTAGAATACTCAATACTATTACCACTACTACCAGTAATATTAATAACATTGCTAATGATAATAATATTTATTACTAGTATTCTAATTTTGAGAGGAAAAAACAATGACCTAAAACTGTTTCCCATGTTGCCAGGAAACAGCCACAGAGGGAAAGACGAAGGACGCTGCCAAGTTTCCCGCCAAAATCGCTTCGGGATCCAAGCCGCCCAAGGAGAGGCCGGCCAGGTCCAGGAAGGAGGGCGGCAAGGCCGGGAAATCCGCCAAGGGGCCGGGGCATCAGCCCGCGGTCGTCAGGGGAATCACGTACTACAAGGCCGAGGAGGCGGAGCAAGGCGGGAACAGCAGAGGTGAAGGGGCAGTGTGGGGCGGGGCCCGTGACGGACTCGAGCTCCAGAGACGTGCTGTCATCAGTCAATCACTCAGTCAGTCGAACAGCCGCTGACCGTATACAGCAGGAGAAAGGTTCGACCGTGTTTCTGAAGCCGGCATTAGTTAAAGGTAGCCATGTTGCACGCATGTCACCAGGGTTCAGATGGCTGTGGGCAGTACAGTATAAATACAGTACACAGCTACAACGCCTGTTGCATGACTGTCAGATTTCTTTAGCAGTGACGCAGGTCCACACTTCCTAGCATAGACCTCCAGTCTCTATGTGGTGCGGGACTCCTGTGGCACTGCAGACCAATCTCATGCTCGCACGCCCAAAAATCTAAAATCTCACGCTTTTCAATGAAAGTGGCTGAGCTGCTCTTTTTTATAGCGGCTTAGATGCACATCTGATATATTTAAAAACCGAAACAGTCAATTTTCGAACACTCTCCATCAGTTATCTCATGCATTTGGATTTAACACACTTGAGATCCGTGCCCTAGGACTGATCCAGGAGCAGCTGCACCTGAGCCTTTCAGCTCTTCCTGATTTTTATATTGACTTTTGCTATATGCACATATTGCATTATTTAGGTTTCACTCTCCACAGAAACCTTACCACTCATACCGTAATAACAAACTCCATGACCATTAACCTAACAAAAATAATTCATTCATTAAAAGTCATCAAACATTTAAAGAGACAAAGGCGCAGGTGGAGGACAGGTCACTGCTCTGTATTTTTTGTATTGTGTTACATTTTTATTCATTTATTTATTTTGAACTCTGAATCCACAAATGGGATATCCCACAACTGAAATCCAGGAAAGCGCCCCCTGGGGGGGGGAATCTGCGCTCCACATTGTGAGACCCTCCCCTTAACCCAAGCAAACCCCCCCCACCCCCTATCTCCACCAGCCCCTTAAGAAAATACACAGGAAGAGTACTCTCAACATACATGCCAACACAAACAAAATGGATCGCAAATACATACATGGTCACAATCCTTTCTAGAAATCTGGTTTGTTGTTTAGTGGCAATCAGCCAATATAAACTTTTATCTTATACCTAAATAAATGTTTATAACATTGAATACACGTATATAAACCGTACATACACAGATTTCCATATATGATTGATTATGAAGTTATATTGCTTTAAACCAGAACTTAAACAGATACAGTTACAGTAAATATTTACCTGAACAGTTTCAGTCACATGGATGCGTATTCACAAAAACACACACTCACCATCACAAACGTATAAACACACACACACACACAGTGCCCATCCACACACACAGCAGCTCAAGCACACACACACGCACACATGCACACACATCCTTGCTTCCACGCATACACAGACGTATTCATACACTCTCTCTCGCACACACACACACAGACATATTCACACTCTCTCTCTTGCACATGCACACCCACACACAGACATATTCACACTCTCTCTCTCTCTCTCTCGCATACGCACACACACACACACACAGATATATTCACTCTCTCTCTCACATACGCACACACACACACACAGACATATTCACACTCTCTCTCTTGCACATGCACACCCACACACACACACACAGACATATTCACACTCTCTCTCTCTCTCTCTCTCGCACACGCACGCGCACACACACAACACACAGACATATTCACACTCTCTCTCTTCCCAGCACACACACACACAGACATATTCACACTCTCTCTCTCTCTCTCTCTCTCTCGCATACGCACACACACACACACACAGACATATTCACACTCTCTCTCTCTCTCTCGCACACGCACACACACACACACACACAGACATATTCACACTCTCTCTCTCTCTCGCTCTCTCTCTCTCTTGCATACGCACACACACACACACACACAGACATATTCACTCTCTCTCTCTCGCGCACACACACGCGCACAAGCACGCGCAGGGGCCATTTTCCCCCGGAATGACCCATTGTTCACGCTTACTGCCGGTGGGTGGGGTGGAGGTGGGCTCAGGTGCCAAGTTTGTACCATGTGATGCTATTAATGAGTCGTTAATGACAGTAAAGACCATAGCAGACATGATTTTGTTCAGCGCTGCTGACGAGCTGCATAATTCATATTTGCGCGTGACGGAGTGTGTTTGAGCGGTTCTGTGTCACTCAGCGGTCGCTTCTGCGAGGCTGACCGCGGAAGAGCGCGTGAGATCCGGAATGTTCCGGCCTTCTGAGCTATTACCGCGATTAAATCAACCACATCGCTGATTCGCTGTTCGGTGGTTTCAAATTAAGGAAATGACCGTGCCGTTAAAATGCATCAGATTCAGGATTCCTAGATCAGGATCGGTTTTGCGTTCTAAATCACGGTGGATGAGGTTAGGTTGCGGACAGGAGAAAACTGATCCTGGATCAGCTCTCCTGCTCTCAGAGGCTTTATGAATACAGGCCGTGTTCTGCAGTCCGTGTTTTACCAACGCACCTCCTCACCTTCCCCTTTCCTCAGAGAATCCCACTAAACCCAACGCCATCGACGCCAACACCTACAAGGACAAGCCTCCTGGGGACACACCCCTGGGGTCTGACCCCAGCCTGGAGGCTACCGCAACCGCCCCCACGACCACGACCACGACCACCACAACCACAACCACGCCCACCACCACAACTACCACTACCTCAACAACCACTACTGGTATATACCTCTGTTTTTATTTTATTTAGTGTTTTTTTTTTTATTGTTTAACTCCTGAAAAGGCTTCATGCATGGAATGTACTATATTATACACCACATGGCCAAAAGTATGTGGACACCTGACATCCAACATCTCATCCAAAATTATGGGCATTAATATGGAGTTGGTCCACCCTTTGCTGTTATAACAACCTCCACTCTTCTGGGATGGCTTTTTACGAGGTGTTGGAGTGTTGCTGCAGGGATTTACTTCCATTCAGACAGAAGATCATTAGTGAGGTCGGGCATTGATTGGGCGATTAGGCCTGGCTTGCAGCTGGTTATCCAATTGATCCCAAAAGTGTTTTAGGGCATTGAGGACAGGTCTGTATAGGTCCTATTAATAATATTGTTAATATTATCATTATTATTACTGTTGTTTTTTTTAAAATTTTGTTTCTGTAGCCAGCAAGACATTAGCCCCAACCATTATGCTAGTGCTGGACAACTCTGACAACAGCAGCCAGTCCCTCTCCAACCGAGCAGGTACCCGTTTACCAAATCCGCATTCTTTTTCCTTTCCCCTTTTTCTCACAATTTGGAATTGCTACCTTTGGTAAATATATAAATAAAGTTGTACTTGAATTCAGCTGGCAGTTTCATAAAGGACAATCCTGTACATTTTTCATTTACTTCAATCTAGCCAGTTTACTCCTTACAGCCTTTGAGATGGATGAAAAAAATCTATCAATCATTTATTTGTTAGAGAGTGGTCCGTTTGGAAGCAGTATGCAGATTAGCTGCATTTAAAGGCTTTAGGAGCTAGCAGTTCAATTTCTCAGAGAAAGATTTGTAGAAATGAATAAACGAACACCAGCTAACAGCCCATAATCTATAATATACTGAGTATTTGCTCAGTATATTATAGATTATAATCTAAAGTGCAGAGCTCATCATACCAACCAATTTGGCAGCTTTTTTGAGTTAAGATAGATGGTTGCACCATTTTGTTACTTCTTTGTAGTTCACTCACACCCCACTACACAATACACTGGATCTTAAGGTTCCCCCACTTCCCAAATCCCAATTGTCTGAGATATTAAGAAATTTGTGAGAAGGCTTAGTAATGTCATGTGAAATGGTAGTACTCTCTTTCTGCCAATATCAGATGAAAAAATTTTAAATGCACACTAACAAGATGCAGACCTAACAGAAACAAGAAACAGATTTAAACTGAGCTCCCATAATCTTGTTAACTCCAGAAATGTGTTTACTATGTTTACACAAAAGGTTTTGCAAAATCAAGATGCCGTTTTCCGAAATGATAAACAAGCTCACTGTCCATTTCCTTTCTCTGTCACACCACAAGTTATCTTTTCTATCTAGTTATTTCTTATTCATCACTCCCCTGCGTTGAGCATGTGTGCATGAGACACCTCTGCAGGGCTAAATTGCTCACAGTTGTTCATCTGTGAAGCAGCTTCCTGCAGAGTTAGAAGTGAGAGTCCAGCCAGAGATTCTGTGACCTCTCTAGGTACTCAGCTCCCGCATTCCGTCCATCTACTTATTAACTACTATCAGTGATTCTGGGAGGTAACAGGAGTTTCTGGTGCGATGCCTCAAATTAGAGAGTTTCAGGATTTCAGTGGTAGGAAGACAGAACTTTCATTGTTAAGAGCTGAGTATCTGGTAAGTCTATAGAATCTGTGGCAGGTCCCACCCCCGAGCGTGCGACTGGTCCGTCCCGCCGGGCGGTAACGGGACGTCCTGTCGCCTGTTTCCCGCAGAGAAAGACCCGGACTGCGAGGGAACGATAGCCTCGGTGGACAAGCCGAAGAAGCAGCACAGCTACGGGCGCAACGAGGGCGCCTGGATGAAGGACCCCATCGGCAGTGACTCCAAGATCTACGTCACCAACTATTACTATGGCAACAACCTGGTGGAGTTCCGGAACCTGTACAATTTCAAACAGGGTGGGCCACATTGTTTTATTTATTTACACATTTTTTTATGTATTATTATTATTATTATTATTTATCTTATGCCTATTTTAGTCCCTTCTCTCACACTTGTCGTGTCATATTTCGGGCCTGAGCCAGGGCTGCAATGCCTTCCTTTCAGCAGAGCCCCGTCAAACATGCGCTGCCAGACTTTGCTCCTTTTCTGTCCACCAACATTAACACATAGCCCCCCCTGCCAAAAAGACTGCCCCTGATCTTAGCATGCATCGCATCAGCTCTAACTGTAACCCCACTGTCCAGCTTCAATTGCATTTACCTGTAGGATAATTAGGATGGAAACAACCGTCAGGTTTATAAAATGACTCAATTTAACCTGGAATGTGGATTTCAATATTTTCACCGCATGTGAAAATGTTTGGTTTTTGCTTTGTTCTGAGAATTTTTTATTTATTTATTCTTTTACAATGACAGAGCAGTGAAATCCGGGGGTGAGTGTAGCAGGGGTGTGTAGGGGGGGCAGAGCCATTGTGAAGCTATACTACATAAACAGTCCACCATTCTTCTCTTTCTTTGGAGAATTTATGAGACAGTTCCCTTCCTTTCTAAACAGGACTGATTTGAATTAGATGCATTAACATTGTGTGTGTGTGTGTGTGTGTATGCTGGCGAGTCTGTGTGTGTGTCCGTGAGTGAGTCGGTGTTGAAACACAGTTCTGAGCGCTGGACAGGACTGCTTTCCCCTGCAGAGCTGGGCAGGGGATTAGCCCACAATGGAGAGGAGGAAGCGTCTCTTAGCGCTCATACAGGGGGGATAGTTTCCCCTCCCACACGCTTTCCTGATCCAGGCAGAGCAGGCAGCGCACTAATCACCCTCTCTCCTCTCCTCTTATTTTATTATGCAGTCGCTTCAGTCACCCTTATCTAGAGTAACTCACACTGCTTCCTCTTCCCCTTGCCTCCATTCTCTTTCTTTTCTTTCTCTCTCACACACACACTCACTCTCGCTTTCCTACCCTCTCTCTCCCTCCCTCCCTCCCCCCTACCTCCCCCCTACCTCTCTCTCCCTCCCTCCCTCCCTTCCTCCCTCTCTCTCTCTCTCCCCCTCCCTCTCTCCCTCTCCCTACCCCCTCCCTCCCTCCCTCTCCCTCCCTCCCTCCACCCCCCCCACCTCTCTCTCTCTCTCTCCAGGTCGATGGAGTAACCTGTACAAGCTCCCGTATAACTGGATCGGCACGGGTCACGTGGTCTACGGCGGCGCCTTCTACTACAACCGGGCCTTCACCAGGAACATCATCAAGTACGACCTGAGGCAGCGCTACGTGGCGGCCTGGGCGCAGCTGCACGACGTGGTCTACGAGGACGCCGCGCCCTGGAAGTGGAGGGGCCACTCCGACGTGGACTTCGCCGTGGACGAGAGCGGCCTCTGGGTGGTCTACCCCTCGCTGGACTACGACTACGGCCAGGGCGAGGCCGTCGTGGTGAGCCGGCTGGACCCCGGCGACCTGTCGCTAAGGAAGGAGACCACCTGGCGCACCGGCCTGCGCCGCAACGCCTACGGCAACTGCTTCATCGTGTGCGGCGTGCTGTACGCCGTGGACGCGCACGACCGGCGGGAGGCCGAGGTCTCCTACGCCTACGACACGCACACGGGCGCCGAGGCCACGCCCCTCCTGCCCTTCCTCAACGAATACTCCTTCAGCACCCAGATCGACTACAACCCCAAAGAGAAGGTGCTGTACGCCTGGGACAACGGCCACCAGCTCACCTACGGCATCCAGTTCGTGGGTCACCATTAACGCCACTGTGAAACAGACCACCGGCTAAACTGGTTAAAGCTCCAGTCGACAGCTCCATCCATCTGCATTCTCTCTCCACGAGCACATTCGTAAAGAATTTTTAAAAAAGGAAAATCAGTTGTTAGCTGACATAATTTTGCAAAAAAAGAAAAAAAAAAAAAAACATTTTTGTCATTGATGTTTTTCTTGTGTTTTTGTTCCTTTGAAGATGGGTAGAGTGTGAGCTGCTGTGGTCCGGTAGTTAAAGTCCCTTTCCTCTAATGGAAACGACATCGCTTTCTAAAATCGTCACACACAGAAAAATCATATGCTTTTGTTCTCGTTTACTCTGAACAAAAGGACTATGTGGACATTTCCACACACAAACCTGTCTGTGATGGGGGATATTCAAATCGAACGGTGTTCAAATTACAGTTAAACAAAGTTCCAGGAGCACATATACATATATTTTTATCTGTTGGTTCTTATTTTTTAAAATAACATTTTAAATATATTTTACATTTGTAATAGTTTACTACTCTTTGGGACTAACGAGTAGTAAACTATACTACCTTTTCAGAAATAATAAATATGAAAACATTTTATTTCTTCAGCACAGTAAGAAATACTACCAATTTTTATTTTCAGATTTTCTTGCAATGTAATTATGTAAATGAAAGTTCTCTTGTAAATAGTTTAACATGTTCCTTGTGGGTTTGAAAATAAAGTAAACAGCACCTAGGTAATTATTCGCTGGCTATCAAATGATGAGGGGTGAACTCTAGTCTCCTAGAGCCACAGCATCTGCTGGTTTCTGCTCTTAAGACTCGGCTGCTTGGCTTAAGACTCCACACATCATGTTTCCAAAGCCTAAAATGGCTGATGACTGAAAGGAAACCCCAACAGAACCCAACAGAAGTTTGAAATGCTTCATTTTTTTTCAGAAAGCAACTGGCAAGAGCATTACTTTTTATTTAAGCAGTGCCTGATCACTCGATGTAATTGGAAATCTGTGTTCCATTAAATCCTGGAAAAAAAACTTGCAAAAGCAACCTCAGCCAGCGAACACGGTGTCCGTGTTGTTAATCGGCAGGACGGTGGGAGGCCAGCGGGGAGATCGGGGGAGGCAGTGGAGCTGCGGATCAGCTGCTAAAAGAACGCGCTGTAGGCGGTGAACGACCCTGCCGCTGGCGGACCGACGGCTCCCGCCGCTGTCAGGTGTTTACGCTCTCCGTTCTCCCGCACAAACAGCCTTTACAAACGGAAGCGCGGATTTCATACTTACGCCGTGTAACCTGAAAAGTCTGGGGTTTTTTTTTAGTTTTTTGTAGAGGGTAGGAGGGCGTTTCCATCAAGTTGTGCGCAAAGAGCAAAATAAAAGCGTGAAAGAGGCGGTGCTGTGTTTGTCTGAGATGTTCAGTGACTCTTGAACACGTTCAGGTGTCTCACTCAGTTCAGTCTGGCACACACCACACAGCTCAGCTCAGCTCAGCTCAGCTCAGCCCAGCCCAGCCCAGCCCAGCCCAGCCCAGCTCTGCTCAGCTCAGCTCAGCTCAGCTCAGCTCAGTTCAGCTCAGCTCAGCTCAGCTCAGCTCCCAGCTCAGCTCAGCTCAGCCCAGCTCAGCCCAGCTCAGCTCAGCTCAGCTCAGCCCAGCCCTGCCCAGCCCAGCCCAGCTCAGCTCAGCTCAGCTCGGCTGAAAGAGGTCCAAAAGTCCCCTGAAGACTGACGGGCCAACGCTTCTAGCAGCCAGCAGCAGAAACATTTGCCCGAAGTATCATCGAACAAAATAACTTAGAAGATAATACCTTCATACCCCTGCACATACAACAAAGCAATATATAATGTACAATGATCGAGTACTTTTAACACTAATGATATAAAATGTGGTCTATACTGGAAAATAAAATAAACTGATGTAATTTAACACAGAATTTTGCTGGACATTCACACACTCGCGCACGCGCACACACGCACACACACACACACACGTACGCACCCTGTACACACACACACACACACACAGTGGCCTCTTTGGCACGCATTCTTGCAGACCCATTCTTGTTCTCCTCCAGGCGATTCTTACACACCGAGTTGTGGTAAATGACATTTTTTCTATGCACAAGGCGTTCCGTGCAACATCACTGCATGAAACGGCATTATAAACAGGCAGCTGTGAAGCAGAAGGCCAGAGAATGCTTCTGATTTGCACACATTTAGCGACAGCTAAAAGGGGCCCTAGAGTCTGCCACTTCCTTCTAAAGCACTCACTCACAGAGAACCTAGCAACCCCACAGGGTGGCACGTGATTGGCCACAGTGTCACCCAAGCGGGGTAAGGGGGGGTTAAGGAAAATACTGAAATATTATCGTTATATTATCGAGATTAGGAATGGTATTGCACTGTTAAACACTTTACAATATCAGGGCAAATTGCTCATATGGAGTCCATAAAGCTTTGCTGTAAAGCCTCATTAGAGAGAGCTCTTTGCTGTTGGGCATGGTTGGCTAAGGCAACACACGAAGTAAAGGAAAATCTGAGCTTGTTTGCTGGGGACTATCCGGACTTCTGGGAGAAAGATGCGCCCAGAGGAGTGGCTCGGACATGTTTTCAGCTGAACACATTTGGACAGTTTCCACTATTGGGAAATCTCTGGCCCCCTGGTGATTGTTTCTTATTGAGAACACAAGCCTTTAAGCCACTCAGAAGCCTCCCAAGCAAAGGTCAGGAGCTTACTGTAGAAATCTCAACGGGACTATTTCCGCCAATTCTCAGCGGGCGGATCTCTGGATGTCTCTTCATTCCACAGGGTCCCATAGCTGTGCTCACTGGGTGATCCTCTGAAAATGTAGTGACAGCGCAGATACTGTAGACTAACCAGATACTTGACTCCTGTGTTCCATCCACCCTTATTAACTACAGGAGGTTCTGGTTGATTGACAGGACTACATTACAGAACATTCACAGCAAAGGTATTGTACTTGGTCACGCCCCTTAATAAATTTTCAGAAGCTGTATCAAATTTGAATTTTGGTTTGGCTCCAACAGCAGGGAGACATACCTTTCAATGTAGAAAAAATACAGAGCTGAGAATCTGGAGTCTGTATAATCTGTAGTAATTGCACACACTGAACAACGGCACAACTGTTTATGGTCAGACAGTAGTTCTCTTTCATGTGTGATGGATGCTGCACTTCTTTCCAAAGCTGACGGTGGGGGATGGTGTAAAAGGACCCAAATTAATCAGGATTTTTCAACGGGGGAGTCGGGAGGGGACTAAAGTTATGGCTAGCTGAATGTGGCCATTGTGAAAACAAAGGAATGCAGTTTTTTAAATGTTGCCCTTCTGAGCTCCATGGCGACACAAAGGTGGGAAAGTATTTTTGTGCTGCTGCAAAGTAAACAAACCAGGGGGAAATCAAAGGAGGAGGAAGACTGTCTTTCCTGTGAGGGTGGATCTTTATTCCGCTACAGAAACACTCAGCTGTAAAACTCTGTAGCTGTAAAACAGCTACACTGTAGCAGGAGCAACACCATAAACAAAAACAATAACCATCGTGGTTATCGTAACAACAAACTCTCGCTCTCTTGCCTCCACATATGCAAGGAAAATAACAGAATATGTTGCCTCTCGCTTTCTCTCTTATCCCCCTCTCTTTTCCCTTTCAATTTCAATTTTCAATTTTATGACATTACACCAAAGCTATACAGGTTACAAACAAATGAACAAGGACAGAACTCTCACATCCCTTTCTCTCTTTCTCTCCCGGGACCGTAACCGTCTGCAGGAAACATGCCCCCCACTCTGCTAACGGTCTTGGGGATTCCTGTGTGGGATTCCTGGCTCGAGCCGGAACGCTCGGAAAATACCCAGTTGACCGAGTTTCCTTATAAAGGCGTAGACGCTCGACGAAGAAAGCCTCGGCAGCTGCAGTTATTCATTCCCAAGTGAATCACTCCGCTGCTCTCCTCCGTTACGGTGATTGATGCGGTGAATGTATTCACCCGGGGCTTGCGGGCGGGAGGGAGGGTGGCCGAATCGTCCCAACGGCGTCTTAACTCAAACTGTCGCACTGGCGCTCACAGCTAGAGCGAGCGTGGGAGAAAACATATTGTTTTATTTTTTTAAGCCGTAAAACAAAGAGCAACTCCGCTTGATTGTGGTCTTTAGACTCCCCACCCATTCGGAGTGGCACTTCCACTAACAACTCAATCAACTAGCGGGGGGATTAAGGAACAAAACACTTTCGAGACGAGAGATTTAATTGCTGGAAAAACACACGTTCGTGTTGACTGACTGAGGTCATGCGATGCAATGCTCTGTTTAGGAGAGGGAATTTAATGTAACCTGGGTGAAAGATGGGGTTTGGGAGGGTACCCCAAGGGAAGCCTCCACACCCCACCTCCTCACTAGCCTTCCCTACACTGAAAATATCCTTGGAGTAAACTCAACTCAATGAAGTACTTTTAACTTAACATAAAAAACATACAATTATACTGGTACCCATGAAGCAGAAATACTAGTGTTAAACTCTAGCAGTGCAAAATCAACACTGTATGGATATCAAATACTGAGAGAAATCAAATGAGACCGTTAAAAGACAGTTGATTTTATACTAAAGATTTAAGTGTGTATTGTTTTTTAAAAATGGGTGTAAAGCAGCTGTGCAATTTAGTGAAAACTATATATTGGTAAAGCCATTGAAAGTATGTGTATATTTCCCATTACATTACATTTATTAGGCAGACACTTTCATCCAAAGCGATATACAATAAGTGCATATTTTCATACAGCTTGTGCCCTTTAGCTCTGTTCTTTGTACTAAAAACAATGAAAGTCAAGTGATAGATGTGGATTTGTGCTTTCTGTGTGACTAATTAGGCCCTACATGTGCCATGAATACAGATCGACCCTTGAGCTGCAGGCAGCCTCTGTGCGCCTGTCACATCGGTGGGAGGAGCTACTGCAGTGATGACCTTTGGAAAGCCTACTGGCTAACTTAAACCCCACTGTACTCCTGGCAGGACAAGGAGGCTAGTTATATCCAAGCAGATGTAGACAGCTTCTGCTCCAGCTGGATACCATCCCAAATTTGGTGATGGTTTGTTGTCTGCACCAAGCTTGCCCACCAGCCGGACATGGTCTTGGCAGAACGGTTGCTATCTCAATCATCTTGTTGCTAACTGGACCACCTTCAAACCAGCTTTAAACCAACTGGATCACCTAAAAACCAGGCTGGAATCAAGCACGAATTTCCACCAGGGTAGTCAGCCAATGACATGATTAGGACTATGCTTAATAATGATCTGATCACAAAGGGCCAGGGGAACACATCGACCAAATGGGTTTGACAGCTGGTATTAACTACAGTAATCTGGTGCACAATATCATGTTTCCTGTTTTGTCTGAACCTGTGTGACCTTGGAATCCTTTATTTCCACAGGAAGATCAGCAAGTCTCATAAATCATGAGAATGATTTGATAAATTCTACCTTCAGTCATAAAATATAAAAACATGCAATTTATGACATAATTTATCTGTTGGGAAACTTACACTGGGCAGCCTATACAGACAGCTCTATTTTATTCAAGGTCAGACAGCTTGATATTAAATGAGACAAGTCTGGGGATGTGCTTTGCCCGAGGGTATAGTAACACTACTCCACTTGGGATTCGAACCTACAACCATTCAGATATAAGCTCTGTTCTGCCCTTCTTTGATTTCTATAGTTATATTGTAATAGTTGGTTGTAAACTGGCAGCCGTGGTATGTTTTTGAATATGTCATGCCAGTGAGGGATTTCTTAAAGGAGTACCATGGTGTTTGAACGTGACACTTCCCAGTTGTCTTCAGGCAACAACAAAACAAATGTGCATAATTTTTTTATTCTTCAGTCATTTCAATGTACTTTAAAACGTATTTTTCTAAGCCTAAATTTCCCACTATAAAAATTCACCCGAACCGTCTGGGCGTGGTAATGAGAACTGTCAGTTAGCTATGATTGACAGACCGTGCCCCGTTACCATAGCTACCCCCATGATACGCTCTCTTTGGGAGACTGTATTTTCACAAGCTAGCTAGCTTAGTAGTATATCAAGTATCGATAGATAGCTAAGGTAAGGACGTTGACTTATATCCAATTATAATTTTTGCTATCTAGCTAGCCAAGTTAAGATAAAAGCACAACTATAACGTCCTCATAAAAGCAAACTAGCAAGCTAACGTTATCGATAACATTGCCTTATGAAAACAAACCTCCTAGCTAGCTAACGTTAGCTAGCTAGCTAAATGAATATAACCAGAAATAATCTAAAGGCACTCTAATTTAAGCGAACCTAACGTTAGTCAAATATTTGCATTGTCTGAACAGCAGGACGGTGTGTCCTGTCAGATTTCTTTACGGGGCGTGGAAATAGGAGTGGTTACTGTATTCGTGACGTAGCAAAATGACAACTTTCTCAACCGGTTGAAAATAGGACGATGAATTTAAAACGCATATTTCTCCAAAAATACAGAACAGACATATATAATACTTTGCTCATTGTGTTTCTTCAATGCCTCTTGTGCAAATAGCACATAAAACCGAGAAAGTTTGAAAATCACCATGGTACTCCTTTAAGAGAGGAGGAGAGAGTGAGAGGGAGGACAGTTATCTGGAAGTTATAATGGATTTTGAGCAGCGCATTGATGTGCAAATTAACTCAGTGGTCAAGGCTCATTTTCACTCATGTAACACAGATTGAGACCAACGCTGTCTAAGGAAGATGCCAAAAACGCTAGGACATGTGTTTGTAGGGTAAAGGCTGGATTATTATTACCAGACTGTACACTGCAGCCTCTTCAGTTCAGTACAGAATGCAGCAGCCAGAGCGCTCATCCACACATGCTGCTCAGAGAACCACTTCTGTCCTTAGCTCACTGCACTGACTCCCTGTTAAATCCAGGGTCAAGATCAAAGTTTTTCTGACAACCCATAAAATCACACTGTGACCTTGAATCTGACTGAACCTGATGTTCCCAGTCAGACCTGGTGCCTAGCAACTGCCGATTTCCACAGAGTTGTTTAAAAGTTCAAAAGCTGGGGGAAGAACGTTTAGCCAATCTGCACCTTGTCTCTAGAATTTAACTGCAAGCTGTATCAGAGGTGCTGAATCAGTTGCCTCTTTTCAATCAGGTCTTAAGACTTTAGTCAGTTTTGTGTGCTTACCCCTCTTAGTATGAACTTTTAGCACTCTGGGATGCACACTTGAAGTGTGCTATTTAAGAGCTCATCGTATTGTATTATGCTATATGTATGAAACTGTCAGTCCATGCCTTGAGGTCATCCGGCAAAATAACAGCAGAGAACTCTCATATGGTTTGAGAAACAACACACGTTTGAGATTATGGATTAAACTCATAACACATCAGCCTTTACACCTCAGAAATAAAAAGGCACTGAGGATATTTTCTTTTTCAAAGCTTTCTTTGTACAACCTGTCTTGCCCTGTGCCGCCTACTCAAAATACCAAACTGCACCTGGAGTTCGCAGTACTTCTCCCACACAGGCACGCGCAACTACTGTTTTTGAACACCATGCTCAATGCTTCATTAGATGGTAAAAACATGCACCGACCAAACTCTGAGGTAACTGTTCTAGTGAGTATATGGGCCCCATGGTCCGATATATGTTAAGATACTGATCCAGTGATTGTATGGGCCCCATGGTCCGTGTGGAGGAAAACCTCTTCTTAGGTTCAGTGAGTGAGTCTGCGATGTAAGAATAAAGATTAGAAATTATGATTTCTTCTAATAACCTTTTTATTCTCTTCAATCAATAATCATTTTCATGTACGTAGACCTACGGGAGGTCTCCAGTACCATAAAGACACATAGAGAGCTTCCTCGCATTATGTTTTACATCCTTTGTATACAACCAGATCTCCTCCTACCCTGATGTATCTTCCCTTTAAAATAACCAATCACAGCCTAGGTCAAACTTATGTTTCATCAGTTAGATTAACAATAACTATTATATAATCTTCCATTTTAATCAATAACAGATATTTCACTACACACACTTACAGAGGAATGTATATGCATGACTTGAATAACAAGTATTTGTCCTCATGATTAACAATTGTTCAATCTTCCAGTTCCAAAGTACATGCACTTTAAATGCATTCACTACATGCTGTAATCCAAATGAAATATTGACTCATATAAACACCTCCATGTTATAACAAACTATGTTCATATCATTACCGTTGCCATGATTACTTTGATTTTCATTCATTCATTTTAATAGAATATAATCTATACAATTACTAGATATAGCAAATCAGTTCTTTCTAGGTCAATATCCTTTCTCTTCTCTTGCAACTCAAAGGTCTTCTGCACAAGACTGTTTCCCAACAGAAGTTACTTACAAAATTCCACTAAGTAAATGTTTACAATTTTCCCTCCTGCAACTGGGGTTCAAAGATTATCTAGGTAGTATGCATCAGAGTACAAGGAGACCACTGTCTTTCCTTAGTTACAAATTCTTAGACATAACACAGAATACCTACTGTTCTTCAGTGATCATGCCATAATCACATACATTTAAATATATTCTTGATCAGTACAATCTTTAATAAGAAGAAATGTAAAAACATTAAAAGAATGAAGGAAACATACTTCTACATCCGATATATGTTAAGATACTGATCCAGTGAGTGTATGGGCCCCATGGTCCGATATATGTTAAGATACTGATCCAGTGAGTGTATGGGCCCCATGGTCTGATATATGTTAAGATACTGATCCAGTGAGTGTATGGGCCCCATGGTCCGATATATGTTAAGATACTGATCCAGTGATTGTATGGGCCCCATGGTTTGGTGGCTGTGCTTCAGGGGAATGGATCATTTGCTGCAGCATTGCCCAGGGAGAGATCTGAGTAATTTGTTGTTGTCTACTTCTTAGACTCCAAGTCTGCAGTGTTTCAATTACATTGGGCTATGCAATAGTGCAATAAAAATAATAATCATAATAATGATCAAATATTATAAGAATAATATTATTATGTAATAAAAGTTCAAAAAAGTACTGGAGCTTTTATTTAAACGTATGGCTTTTTACTATGGATTAGGCACTGACAGAAAAGAATTCAGATGGTTCATAAAATGAATTATGACCATTTCTGGTAATTTTTCAGTGTTTCATTAAAGCACTGGCATCAGAGTAAATTATATTAAAAGTGTATTTCAGTTCAATGTGTTCATGTGCTTTTTGATGGCTGTTAAATCTAGCTGTTTTCAAGGACTTTATGTTGGAATTTATTTATAGCCACACGGACAAAAATGCAACGACAGTTATAAATTAATATTTTCCACATGAAGTGTTTTTCTGATTGAAAATGTGAGAGATAGTGCGGGGTAGCCCAATGATTCGTGCAATGCTAACTCCGTACCTCCGAGTCACATTTACCCACGTTATAAAATTAACATTTTTTCCCTTCCTTCACCCATTCTCAAGCCATTCTGAATTGATGTGGGGAAACCCCCCCAACCCCCCTCCCCCCAAATAATTCAAATTTAAAAAGAACTGTTTTTTGTATTTAAGTCTAGACTGCGTAGCAATTATAGCAGATTACAAAAGCAGGACATTGTACAGAAAAACAGTAGCGTCTTTGGTAATTATCAACAAAAGGAGCTCAGAATCAGCGCGGCAGCCAGACCGTGTCGAAGGCGGACTGCAGCGGATAGAACACAAGCTCCTACACACGCGGAATGGAGTTGCAGCGGGTCTGCGATATATCCGATATGAATGCCCGCCTCTCTCCGATACGAGCTAATTTCCAGTACTAATAAAAAGCCTATGAAATCAATACAATCATGGCGTCGATTTTATTTTAACGAAAACCGTTTCTACTGCCCCTATCGTTGTAGACCACATCGGTTGTTTTTTTAGAACTACTTTTTCTGATTACCTCTCGACTGTAGCCTAATCAGTAAAATTTCATGTCATTCAATATTTTGAATGAATGGCTCCCCGATTACAGAGATAAACAGGCATTTAAAACAGGCACAGCATGTTTTAACTGAGTGAAACAAACGGATGGTGCCGATATGAGTGTGGTTTAGGGGACGCATGCACTCTCTGGCTTTGCCGAAATGAACTCATACAAAAAACTATAGGTTACAGCTGACAATCAACACCAACCTTGCCAGTTAAACTAAAAATCTTTCTCCAAAATGCTTTCAGCTTTTGCCAATAAAAACAATAGGCCTACAGTGTGGCCCAAGGGAATGCAGAGACTGGGCATGCCAAATGCTCCCAGAGCAAACACTCACACAACTGCCCAGGCCGATTCCTGGGCTACCAGTGTAATACAGGCTACCCTCATGCCAACACATTCACACACTGCCTCTCTCTCTCTCTCTCAAATGCACAAACATACTCACATGCACAGTCTCTCGCTCACTCACTCACACAGTATTTGTGCAAAAAAAGATAGATTCCCACAGATTAATTCTTCCCTAAATGCGCTGTTCCGCATGCAGACATTAGTCTCCTGGCAGTCCTGAACTCAACGAGAAAAAGAAAACAACAACAACAACAGCGATGCTAACGGAACAGCCCTGGACTCAATATCAAAAACATACCAATAAGTAACAGGAGAGGGGAAGAGAGCAATGTGGAAAATATCTTCCAGCTCTCTCAAACTCCTAAAGACATTTGTAGAACACATCTTGAAGCTTTCATGACCGAGCTGGTTATTGCACCCCGTTGTCCACAGGCTGCTGTTGAACCGTTTCCCATCTGAAGTTGACCGTGCGTTACCAGCAGATGTTACACAACTGTCCTGACCGAATAATAACCTTCATGTCTGTAAAGAGACCTGGGCCAGCTCTGAACATGTAGTATTTTTATTCCTTTGGGCACCAATGCATTTCCTGAAAATTGCACATTTTGGCAAGTGGCAAGTTACATAAAATTACCGTGGGTCTGTGGAACAAGAGTGGGAACGAGAGCGAGAAAGAGAACAAGAGCGAGAGTGGCAAAAGGACCACAGAGGTTAAAAACAGCAAAGTCTCCGTTCTGTTTTGGTTCATTTTTACTTTGTTATTTTAGGTTATTATTTTTTACCCAGAATCAGTGATAGGAGAAGATTTTGTTTGTTTGAGGATGCTTCCTCTCGCTCTTATAATTAGTAGCTCACAGTGAGGGATGATGCTGACAGGTTGGACAGGTCCGTCGAGTCGCCAGCAGATCGACCGATACTGGCTCTGCAGACAGGAGGTTTGGAGGCCGTGGGCTGCAGGGAAGCTACGGCTGAATCCCACGCCAGTGGCTCCTCCCCCCTCTCAGGGGTCAGGCCTCAGTGACCAGTGCATTACTGTAATTGGGCACCTCCTGTCTCAACTCCCACCTCGCCCCAGCTAATTTCCTGAAGGGCCATAAAATTACAAGGTCACAGATTCCAGTGCTACCGAGCCGGCTCTCCAGGCCGCCCAGCCTGGCCTTAGTACATTAGAGCCATAGTAACAGGGCTGGGGCCAATCACATTACAGTTCAAAGAAATCAATTTATGGAACGGACTGAAATTCAACACATAAATGGGAACTATCTGTAATGTTCTACGAGCAGTCGTTCAATTGATTCAATGAGATTGGACTCATTTCGGAGTGAATGAAATGAATCGACCTGAAATGGATTTGCCCTCCCAGGCAAGCAGGGTGATGGCTCAGTCCATCTTGCCTGTCTGGTTAAGGTGACATCACTGTGGGTGGTGCAGGGCTGCAGTGGGCCACCTGCTCCTTCATGAATGGGCCCTGTTGAGTCCTATAACTATGTGGTACCATGTCAGATTAAGGGCTGGACCATCCTCTCTCATACCCCTTTATCCCTGCCCCACCACACTTTAAAAAGACGGTTCCTCTTCTTTGATTGGTACTACTCCATAGACACAGGGACAGACTAAATAAGGTCAAAAGCAGTATATATGAGTGTTGATGTTTCTTCGTGAAAGCATTTCACTTGTTCTCTGAAGTTGAGGCTGAATATCACACCAGGCATTATTAAAGGAAAAAGAAGAAAACAAAACTGATCAGCCACATAACATTGATGGTGGTCATTGCACTCAAAAAATATTAAATAATTATCAATCTGGTTTATCAACTAGCTCTGACTCAGTCTCCATACAGAGCTTTCAGCTGACAAAGGCATTGCTGTCACTTGCCTGTTTTCCATGCTACTAAACCAAATTAAAGCTTACATCATGTCTTATTTTGTACATGCTAGCGGGTCAGTCATTATAAACTTGCATTCAGTACCACAGTACCAAAAAACATTTTCTTTTCTTTTTGAGATGAGCGCTGCAAGGAGTCTTATGGAAAGCACTGCAGGGGTGCCATCCCCCACCCCCCCACCCCATGTGAACAATACTACATTGGAACCGGGCCATGCCAGAAAGACCCAGGGCGGATGAATGGGGCATTAATGGCGTTGGTATCAAGCAGAGCCGGGCTCAGTGTCTCCACAGCAGGCACTGCAGCTGTATGAGTGACATTAGAACAGGCGTGCCTAGCACCGGCCCTGGCCTATGAGTAAGTCTAGGAACTCAGGGAGTTAAGCTGCTCTGACATTGAGATGCTGAGCGGTCAGTCATTCCCTTGAACACAAATTTTATGAACCGCGCCTTGCAAGATTAACTACGACACTGAGTCATTTTTTCACAGAGTACATGGCCAATGCATGCGGAACAGGTGAGTAGACTGGGATCGGGAGTGGCATACACACAGAGCCAGTGGACTGCTTCAGCAATCTGCTTCTTCACTCCGACTCTTAGGTCAGTATGCAAGGAAAACGGTCTTTCTTGATTCATGTGTGCATTGAACATGCTATGTAGGGTGGTGTAGTACACTGCATCGTAGTTTCTCTGTTTGCGCCATTCGTAAGAGCTTTCTCCAGTTTGACATCTACGGACAGCACAGCGCACGTCCCGTTGACATTCAAAACGCTGTGAGTTATGACTCTGTACATGATATTTCTGTCTTAAGTTATCAGCCTGGGACGCAGGACAAAGTTTGTAACTCAGTTTGGCGCAATTGTATAAGGATCCAGATGTGAGATCGCGTAATTTTGCAAGGAGCTTGACTACCGGAATGGAATGGGGCTTCTAGGTCATTTTTTATTTCTCCCAGAAGAGTAATTATTTCTATGGCTGGGTCTTTTTTTACAGATGTGGCAGGTGTTACTAATTTCGTGATTTTTGTGTCTTCCGGCCAGTTCTGTGACTCCCCCCATTTTTAGTGGTTACTGATTTTTCTGCAGTTTTAGATGACAACTATGATGCCTATCAATGCGCTTACTCATATTTTTTGCTAGCAGCAACTACCCACTAATTTTTTAAAATGTCACGGACTTGCTACTGTCGATACAGTTGCGATTGTTATTTTAACCATTTCCCTCTGCTGTGCATGAGATATATTGGTTCATTAATAAATTAATTTGAAAAAAAAAAACTGATTTCTGCCTCTTTCTAAGTTTTCTGTGATTTTTAACAACTTTGCTGTGCCTGCCCCAAGACTTGAGCCAATATTTTCTGTGAGACTTCTTAGTCTCAACCGTTTGATTTCTTGCTTGGGGAGGTGAAATAGTGGGATTCTCTTACGGGTGGAAGGAATAGATATGGATGAACTTGTGCTGGTAAGAGGCCATGGAGGATCTGAAGGTAAAACTGTACTCACAGTTCATTATGTACCCTACTGAATGCATTCACAGAACAACTGTTAAAACTGCTTAAATTCAGAACTGTTTTTTTTAATACTAACTGCTAGCGCTGAAAGAGTAGAAATTACAGAAAGGAAAGGCAGTTTGATATAGCTACAAATATGCCAGTTTGAAATATGGATTCTCTAATATGAAACAAGACCAGGTTAAAACCTAGTATATGGCTGGACCTAACACACGTGATCCAAAGGTGTAACTTCATCACTCATTCAGACAGTCACTCACTTACAGACATTTGCCCGGCTGTTGCGGTCCAGCCAAAAATTAAGGATCGCCACATTAAAAGATAAATGAAGTTTCATTTTGCTATTTTATCCATCTAAGGCATTGGGAGCATCATTCAGAAAGATCTTCTGAATGTAAAACGTGACTACAATAAAACATATGCCTTATGGAGTACCAGATACCCATACAATGTCATTGGCTGACTGTCACCTTTGAATGTGTCATATTTTTTAAAAGTTTTTTTTCTTCAGTTATGAAATACCAAAACCCATTTGTATAACGCAAGCATTTGTTAAATGTCAGATGTGTCAATTCTGTACACAAGGGTGCTCTACAAAAATAGGTGCGATAGAAATTCTTGCTTTCTTGCTCTGAACAGCTGTGGGGGTTCACAAGATGGAGGTGCCAAAGAAATGATATGTATATATATATATATTTGTGTGTGTGTGTGTGTGTTAATATAAAGCTATATTCGATCGTTTTGTGGAGCCAGTTTACTGAGTATTTGTTTGGGGGGTCTTAAATGCGAGGCTGCCGTGTGGCTGTGCCATTAAAATGATGGAATGTTCTGGATCTCAGCCTGTCGCCTAAATAAAATATGGAAGGCACATGTCCTCTCTTTGATTTCTAAAAAAAAAAACAGGGTTAGAAACAGGCTTTTATTGGAGTCAGGCCTCGCCCAGATGTCGGCTGATTTGGGCTTCGTTTTATTTGCGAAACAGGAGGGAAGGTCATTCAGCATGAAGAAACACAAGGTTTTTTTCTCTCTTTCTCTTTTATTGGAACCAAATGCTTTATTCCACGCTAATGAAGGAAACAGTTATGTTTGACGGGTAACTGGACAGTGAGAGACGCCTGGATTATTTCTGTGATAAATCCTGAGAGGTCCTGCTACTGGGAATGTGTTTGTGGCTGGCCCTTCGCCGTTCAAAGCATAAATCTTCTGCTTTCGTTCCTTTCACACAAGACCAAGGCCAAAAGGGCTGAGAGAACCTTTTTCATTTTATGCACCTGGACTATAGAATATGACTCAAGAAATCTGAGAACATGTTAAAACCAAGGAAAGCATTAGGCTGATCATATTAGTTCTACAGCTGTTCTTACCTTTTTTACTTAGTTATCATTACAATTAAAAAAAAAACTTTTTAATCCACTTTTTAAAATTCTTATTATATCTTGTTATTACCATGTCAGTCTTTCTTTAAATGAATACTCTCTCTAACATGCAATTGAATATAGAGGGTATTACAGACTTAGTTTCAGCCTGGAAATCCATCCGTAAAGTCTTTGATCACTATTCTTGAAAGCACACTATAAACCAGGGGATGAAACATCATGTTGGCTTCAACATGATGGTAAAAGTGGTTCTACCTTTGAACTAAATATGGAAATCCTTAGCAGGAGAAGCCCATAGAATGTACAGCCTGATCCCCCCAAACCTGAAGCTTTGACCCATAATCCCCTGCAGGGAGACTTTCTACCATGAATGAGGGGGGAAAAAAACAAAACTAAAAATGTATTTTCGTTTAAAAAAAAATTCCCAAATAAATGTATCCTTAAAGTACTATCAACATGAGTGGAGATGTGGGTTGCCTTACAGGTGGCATGGCGCTATGTGCCATGCAAGAATAAAGGTGAGCAAACCGTCACCACACAAAATCCAAACACGCATTTAAAATGATGAATATCTAAAATGCACCATCGCTCTTCCCTGTGCTCCATACAGTGAAGTGGGGCTCTCAGGGCCTGAGGGCACCTCAGTGTGAGACTGCAGGATTGTAACAGGGTCAGAGTGATCCCCAGAGCGCCATGGGGCGTAAGGGGGCCCAAAGCACGCAGACAAAAATAAACACCGCCCGTTCCCCACCCCGTCCACCACCTTCACACAGCGTGCAGATTCCAGGAGCACCCCCAGGGAGCAGAGCAGCCAATCACATCGCGGGAATCCCCCCTCGGGGACCACGTCGTATGCCTTCAAGCATTTTGTAAACACCTGTGGCCAAACCGCAGCTGACCCTGGTAGGGGCGGGGGGTGGGTAAAACCCTGGACTGACATTCCCGAACTTCATGGGCGAAGGGGGCTGGGGAAGACCCCTCAGTCACAAGTAAAATAGGTCTTTAAATTTTAGAACTTCAACTTCTGATAAAACTCTGTGTCCGCACTTGTTTCCTATGAAAACCATTCCATAAATAAACCGTTAATATTATTTATTGTGAGCGTTTTTTCCAGTGTCTCATCCTGTTCAGGAAAACGGAATTTCCCATTGATGCTCAGGAGGGAAGACCACACCTCCCCATCTACCGGTAACCAAACAACATCAACATGCACAGGAATCTATGTCCTCTCCTCCTTGTGTGATGCAGTTTCTCCTCCCTCCTCCTCCTCCTCTCCTGAGTGTTCCAGTTCCTCAGGTTCGGGGAGTTTACCACCTGCAGGCTGCAGAGCATCGGTCCAGATCTCCCCCCCCACCTCTCTCTACCATCTACATCTGCTCAAACTCCACCACCCATCCTGCTCCTGCTGTTACAACACCACTGCACTGCTAATGTTACTAAACCATACTCTGGTCCATACCTCGGAAAAAGTAAAAATGTCTCCGTCAAAAATGAGCATCACATGAGCATCATGAAGTCAAGTCACCCACTTTAGAAAAAGGGTACATCAGACCCAAGAGGATTAGGGTAAATGTATCCCTTGGGGAAAATAGGTGTAATCAGCTTGTGTCCAGAAAGCATCACTTAAAAAAATGACAAAAACAGGAAGGAAGTATGGGATTCTGGGAACTTTGAGCACGGAGCCAGGAGTTGCTTTTTCTCTTTATTTGTTTTTGGCAACAGAACTGGCTGCTTCCTTCCCTGCGCCTGTGTGTGTGGGACGAGGCGCCAAAACGGGCTCGTGAGGATGCATCTGCGTGCACCCCACCCTCAGATATCCAAAAAATAGAACAGGGAAGCTATTAATAACTTTGCGTTACCAAAATCCAGGGAAAGTCAGGATCCTGTGTAGGTCCTCTATGGTTTCCATGGCAATTCCCAAAGAAGTGCAGCACAGGCAAGGGCAGGTCCTATCAGAATGAAAACAGCCAATAATAATTTGGGGGTGTGTGTGAACGATCCCCATGCCCTAAAAGAAAGTGCTGTGGGTCCACTTCTAACCCCCCTATTTTACCCCACCCCCCACAACATAAATAAAACCAGGTCCTTTTTTCATTAAAAAAAAAAACTTTATATGTGGCAATGATGTTTCGCAAGAATAAGACTAAGAACAAGAAAAAGAATTAAAGTCTTAAAGCGAAAGAGAAGTAAATAATTTGGTTCATTCAGCCCACCTATGTACACCGTTGCAAGACGTGTCAGAACTGACTGTCACTGGCTGCCTCTCTCACTCCCTCTCCAGAAAACAGAAACCACTGTGATGACAGCTCACTTTATGAATAAATTAACAACTTAAAAAAAACAGAAGGAATCTTTTTGCTTTACATAATCCAATGTAGCCGTCTCTGAGGAGAACTCTCTCATTATGAACAGATTCAGACTGGACAGGGGCTATCATCCATTCACTTACTCGGACTTCTTCAAGATACACCAGCGCAGAGACCTGTGATACCGGGAGTTGATGAAGCTCTGCATTTCCAAAGACAGAGGATGTAACAGCCATGGGACAAAAACAATCAGGCACTCCATATTGGAGGAAATAATTTTTAATTAATTCCCCCGGGACCCCGGGATGCTTCAGTGGGCCGGGTGACCAGCGCATTGAAGAGTGTGTGTGTGTGTGTACTGCATGCGTGGTGTCTGTGGCGTGCTCTAGTGTGAGCATGCATGTGCAATTATTGCGGACGGTATGCTCAGTGGTGCGGTGTGCATGCATTGCGTGTGTGTGTGTGTGTGTGTGTGTGTGTGTGTGTGCGTGTGTGTGTGTGTGCGTGCGTGCGTGCGTGCGTGTGTATGTGTGTCTGTGTGTCTGTGTGTGTGTGTGTGTGTGTGTGTGTGCAGGGAACTGGAGAGACACACGCCCTGCACACGGTGGAGGCAAAGCCAAGGTCTAGAGAAGGTTTTCGCACCTGCAGGAGCCTCCTCTTCACAGGTGAAGACCCGCTTGACGGTGGACACGGCCCCTCTGTCACAATGATACGGGTGATGAGAGAGATTTTTCATTTCTGAAATCCAGAGAATCATCAAGGCCAAGACATAAAACGCAAAGACGAGTTTGATGGCAGCCACAATGCACCACTACAGTATATGAATATGAAATGATTACTTGTACATTTAAGCATAACCAGATATTAAGAAATAATTATTTGACTTAAACGTATTCACTGATAAATCTCTGTGGTCATATTTATCCTGCGCTTGATATAGCATGAATATAAATAACACCAGTATAATTCACGGAATGCATTTTTTCCTGGTGGTTGTTGGGACATGTATCTGATATGGGTGGTCAAAGCATGGGAGAAACATGAGTACCGCATTAATGTTTCTAAAGAAAGAGAACGTGATCTCGTTCCACCAAGATTTCCATGCCAAACATCTAAGAACAATCACATAACAACACACTTATGCTAGAAGTACTTGTGTGAAGCATGTTCTCCTTTTGTTCCCGTGGAACATGTGTTTTTCTTTTTCTGCGGAATGTGTTTTCTCTCTTTTCGATCTCAGTGAAATGTGTTTGGGTGGGTGGGACCGTGCCCAATGAGCACGGTTCAAACCGAGCACATGTGAGTTAAGGCTACATGTTGAATGCTGGGTGTTGACTAAAGCCTCTTGTGCAAACAGTGGGCTGCGTTGGCCAACACCGGTTTCAGAAAATGCTGCATGACTTTAGCTTGGATTTTCCACACTTTTTTTCTTTTCCTATTTCTAGACAGTTTTCTTTGTCAGACAGAGCCAGACGTCAGTCCTAGTAAAATGTTCAGTACTAACAGATTTTCTGATCCAAGCAGTGTCCATATAAAAGTACTGTCAATGCTAATTTAACTCTGAGCTAAGCATGACAATGCACTTTGGGGATTTCAAAAAAACTTAATTGCTCTTCTTTCGCATTTTTAACCCCATTTCTTATAAATAACAGCATTTGCAGCAGGGTGTATATTTAGGATATGACCACAAGTTAAATGATTCACTCCAAGTGAAGGAAAAAGCTCTGCAGTGTACATTGAACATACCATAGTCTAGGCCTAGCACAGCTGTGTGAGTGTTTAAGTGTCAGAGATCTTAGTTAGTTTGACCGTTATGAGTGATGTCACTTCCTGAGATGTGGTTGTTAGTTCCTTAGGTAGGGGTAGATGCTAACACATTTTTTAGGAGTTGGTTTGGTATGCAGAGAGTTCCTGGTTTGTCCCCCTCGCTGAATAAACAATATGCAACTTCAGGTGGGTTTATGCAAGCGTAAAAAGTTATTGCTAAACTTTTCACCAAGTAAGATTTGAATTTAAATGTTAAAATGTCTCTGTGATATTATAGTGCTGCCAATTAAAACTAAGGATCCAGGTGATGTTAAACACTAAGGAAGTAGACCGCTACAGTGCAGTTACAAGCACCGTGAGTTCAACGCTGAGTTAATTATGCAGAGATTCGCTCAACAATCCTGTGTCTGTACTACAATATTTATGGGCATTTCCAACTCCAACCCAAACCCCAACCCCAACCCCACACACACATTCTGGGGGGGCAGGGGCTCATGGGCAGTCCAGGTCAAAGTTCATTGCCTGTCTGCATCACAAGCAAGCCAACTGCCTGGAAATAGAGGGGAAAGGAATCAGTAGTACCTTGATACCTAACTATGGCGCTAACTATGATTTCTCAGACATCACTCAATGCAACAAACTTACATCTTTATTCAGTATGAAAGAGAGACAATTTGTCATGCAAGATTAAAATAAGTGCATATAACTTTGATCACTCAACAATAAGTTTTATTTTACCTTCTAACTGATATACACACAGGCACACACAAGCACTCATTCTCTTTCTCTCTCAAACACACATGCTCATTCTTTCTTCTGCTCTCTCTCTGTCTCTCTCTCCCACACGCACAGTGGGTTTGATTGTTTCTCAGATTTGCTATTTCCAGACTCTGACAAACTGATTCCTACCAAGGGCATGGCGGGATAAGACAAGGTCCTATTCTTCAGAAGCTAGATTCCTCTCAATCCACGCACTGTGAACATGCCCAGGAGCTGTATTTTACACACTCTTGGAGCACAGCTTTTTATGAATTTATTACTAATTTTTTTAATTATCCAAAAAAAAAAAACGGGGAAACTTTGCAAAACTGCACAATATGCCATGGTGAAATCCCCTGGAATCTCAAGCCTATGGAGGTCAGGAATGCCATGCCTCTCACAACACAAGAGACATGCCTTTTCTCTCTCCCTTGCATTTACGATACGCTACCCCATTCCCTTCACATTACCACAATCCCTGACATTCCCATCACACACACTAACACCAACCATGGCATTCCCAACACCACCACAATCCATGATTTTACCCAAACACCACCACTATCCCTGACATTCCCTACATACACACTACCACTATCCCTGACATTCCCTACATAAACACTACCACTATCCCTGACATTCCCATCACAATATCACCAACCCTGACATCCCCTACATACACACTACCACTATCCCTGACATTCCCTACATACACACTACCACTATCCCTGACATTCCCATCACAATATCACCAACCCTGATACTCCCTACATACACACTACCACTATCCCTGACATTCCCTACATACACACTACCACTATCCCTGACATTCCCTACATACACACTACCACTATCCCTGGCATTCCCTACATACACACTACCACTATCCCTGGCATTCCCTACATACACACTACCACTATCCCTGACATTCCCTACATACACACTACCACTATCCCTGGCATTCCCTACATACACACTACCACTATCCCTGACATTCCCAGCTCATTTAAATTCCCAGGATGATCATAGAAAATGAGGACTGAATTCTAACTGTTAGTTGACCTACCCAGTGTCAAATGAAATTGAATATACCTACATAAAATGTACCTTTTTTATCACAGGCCGAGTTGGTGGTGCAAAGCAGAAGGTTCCCTCTGGCTTTCTACACTGTAAAGGCATTTTTCACCATGCAGGTGTTTTTCCTCATTATCCTTCATCCAACACACCGCCTACAACCAGCCCCCCATTCGCACAGTTCTTGGTGCACAGGCTTTTTGCAAAATGGCCACTACCCACAGGTCCATTTGTGTACATTTAACACAATTCAGTCAAGATGAAGATCAGCTCTTAAGACTAGACAAACTAGCTGGTGAATGGTCCTGCCAACAGCCACCTCTGTCATGGCAACTTATACAACGTTGGCGGAAAGCAGTGGGGAACTTGAAGGCTCCAGAAACCAACACCATCAATCACTCATCACTCAAACCCAAAAAAACAGGCTGTCAGAATGATATAATTTGAGATTCTCTGTCATTCATAGGAAGACCCCAAATATTTTCTCCAGGGTGACAATGGTGCTACTGTAACTAAAGGGCAAGGATTCTGGGTCTGAGAATGGTCTACATGCAGCCCAGATCCATGGAAGTGAACACTCTACTGTTTTTTGTTTCTGTCTCTGCACTTATATTTATCCCTTCTGAACCTGACATTGGGAGGTCACCTTCTACAGGACCTCCTCTGGCTTTTGTGAGGTCATATTCTTTGTGACCTCAAGCCATTGTGAGGTCATGTTTTTGCTGACCTCAGGCTACTGTGAGGTCACGTTCCCCGTGGCCTCCAGACATTGTGAGGTCATGTCGTTTGCAACCATGCCTCACTGGCAACTAATGACCCAGGGATCTTTATGTCTGAGTCCTTCCTCTTAAAGATGACAAGTAGCAAACATCAGCCAAAGAGACGCAGGCTTCGGTCCTGCAGTGCAAGCGAACAGCTGTGATTCATCACAGATTATTATCCGTGCCCTCATGTGTGCCTTAGCTCATGCGATAGCATTGGATCCCACTGATCCATGTGTCCGGTGTTCACATAGTTCGTGCTGTCTTGTTGGACATTGTTGAGATGTGCCACCGTTGACACAAGGCAAAAATCTCTCTCTTTTTTTTACGCCTGTCAAACGTGTCCAAAGGATCCGATTTGGACATATTCCTCAAGAGCTATACACAGACGCACACATTGTTTCTGTTATTTTTATGCCTTTGGCCCAGTAATGGTTATTTGCTGCAGCAATTGCAGCAGTGGATATAGGTCACTGGGCAAAAAGTCCATGTCAAATGTTTCAAGAAGACCAGAGAACTCAACAGTTTGCTCACAGGGAGCTTACAGGACATGACAGTGAATCACAACACATCTCATTTAAGCAAAGTTCATAACCTAATCATCCTGAGCTTAACCAGCTCAGTAAATTTCTCCCTCTCAACCTCATGCTAATATCTGATGATTTTTTGAGATTGTGAGATGAAAGGGGCAATATAAATGCAATCCATCATTATAATTAACTGAGGGAAGAAACCCACAGCTGGGAACATTAAAACCTAATCTAATGTGGTGAAGACTAATGCTACAACTGCCAGTGCTGTGTTTATAATTGCTAGCACTGTTTTCTTCTGAACGTTTTCATCAAAGGTTACTGTGTTACTGACAGTTCTGTGCTAGTGTTCATACTATTTCAAGTTTACATAAAGTACTGTGACAGTAAAAGTCTTACTCAGCAATTCAGAGCAATGTGCAATGAAAACTGCATGATATGTTGGAATGAGAATTACAGACTCTGTCAGTCTTGCAAGAAACACGTCTGTTCATAACACTGATGAAGCAATGTCTCGGACAACATGCATGCCTGATACCCATAACTTTCCTTAATATTGCGTGTAAAACCGTAATTGACCACTTTAGAAAGCTGAGCTGTGAAACCATACACTGGCAGATAAGTTTGCCCTATATATTGCACCCGTTAGTGCAGGTAAAGTTTGCATCGACAAAACTAGATTTATAAAGTCCTCACTTAAGTCATCCGAACCAAAATTCGTGTAGGGAAAAAGCGCTTAACTTTTGCGGAAATTCGTGAAACCGGTGCTGTTCGATTAGTCCCATAGCGTCTAACTTTACTAAAGCGCTGTATATTACAGATACAATTATGCCCTCTTGTGGATAATTTCAGAACTGCAATTAGGAATAAAGACGGGTAATAAATGCGTCCATTTGTAACACAAAAATGAGGTGCCAAAACAGATCATAAGAGTCACTGGCATGCAACATATTAACGAAATAAATTGGTCAAATACCAATTATATTTCACTTCCTTTAAAACTCACAAATCATCCTGTCTGTAGTTCTAATCCTGTGTTTTTAAACAATTATTTAAAAAACTCTGATTTTAGAACGCTCCGTTCAGATCAAGAGTCCAATAGTGAAGGGGTCCTACGCTGCGGGTCAGAAACCGTTTGGGTTTTCAAATGAAAACTTAAGTTACCTTATAAAGACTCCTTCAAGACATGTTTACTACAATCCAAAGCTGTATCATTACTTGGCCATGATATTTGTAAACTACTGGAATAAATAGACCAATTGTGATGTTCCGTGTGATAACAAACTATACATGCAAACATTGTTTAAGAATTGGTCGAAATATGCAATATCTTGGTAGCCTCCTCAGAATTAAAGGCAAGACACTAAGATAGACTGAGTGCCCCCACCCCTGGCCCCAAGTCGTCGGCGACCCTCGTGCCTTAAATTACACCTCCATTATCCCAGACCATACCTTCACTGTAAAACCCCGTTATTGGTCCTGTCTCCAAGGAAACACCAAAAACATTCTACAGCCAGTTGTCCCACATAAACTTCCCAGTGGAAAGGGTTAATTCTAGTGCAGAAAGGACACGTCCGCAAACACACACATACAACTATGAATAAAACTCAACAGAAGTCATATGCTACTATGCGTTTCGCTATTATTTTTTCCAGTTTTAATTGCAATTTCAAGTTCAAATTTACACAAATACAAAAGTTTAAATTCCCCCAACTCACCGGCTGACTTCAAATGAGCTGCTTGATTTACAAAGCAGTCACAGCGTGCGCCCAATAAACGCCCCAATCGACAGACCTCGTGTTTTACCCAGACTGACCAAGGTGGTAACTCTGGAAACCGTAACGCGTTGTTGGCAGTGTAAACACTGTAAGAACATACCGTGGCAAAGGAACTCCAACAGACATTCTCAAATGACAACGGTCTTACGTGTGGTTTAAACATCAAGTGTAGTCTGTAAGAACAGCCTACTACAGCGGATATTCTTCACTTTAATCCTTCTTAGTGTTGTTTTTGTCACAGCATGTGGCGAAATCCGGCAGAGGACTTCACTAAAGTTGGTGTGAGATACTTTTCCCGCCACAAAGGGGAGGTAAGATGCGTTCTATATAATTTTTGGGAAAATATTGTCCTTAGTTTTATTTGTTCATTTCAAGCAGGTCCTCGACAAGCGAGGCTACATTTTGATTGAATGAAACAGACAGAAAATTGTAGGTTAGGGTGGAGGACAGATTGGTAGCTAGTTTTCAGTTAGGCCAACATTAAACGTTTATCAAATAATTATGACACTCTGCGCTGTTCTTCTCAGGTGAACTGCTGCGTTTTTTCTCCAGACTGTCAGATTCTACTCACCTGTTCAGATGACTGCAGGCTCCACTTGTGGAATGCAAAGACCGGGCAGCTCTTGGCCAAAGCAAGCGGACACGAAGGTGTATTGACCTAATTATATGATGTGCTAGAGTATTAAATAATACTACTATTGGATGTCGTGTGCTGTGATTTAGTGAGTATAACAAAGATCGCGAGTTCGAAATCCAGGTGTGGCGCTGTCATTGCTCCAAGTAATTTGGCAACTGATCCGCAGGTCCCCGGTCTATTTTGTTTTGCACTTACCTTGTTTCCGTCCACGTTTGCCCTTTGTCTGTTTAACTTTTGTCGGGATTACCTGTTGTTAATTTTCAGCCATCGCCATTGAAACGCCAGGAAGTGAATGTACCTTTATCATTTAAACTCTAGCCAGACGCCCTTCAGTAGTTTCCTTTTGCATGCATGTTGTTATTCATATTTAGAGGCAACCAGACCTGTCCAGTATTTATGTTGTTGTAAAAGACAATATGTGTTGGGATATTATTGGGTTTACTTCTCGCGTACCTCATTTGCGCGAAGGGTTTACATTTATTCACTTATTTCCCCTGCTGTAAATTCTGCCAGTATAAGGATAGCTGGAAAGTACATGAGCAGTTGGCAAACATACCTAATCATTCATATATAATCACCCACAGGTCCCGTGAAATCGTGTGTTTTCTCGGCCGACTGTGTACTGTTTGCAAGTGCATCCCACGACTGTTCCGTGCGAATCTGGCTCACCGCTACTGCCCAATGCGCACGCGTACTAACAGGTTGGCAAATGCGCGCACTGAGGTGTTCGGCGCGGCAACTGAATAATTATTTGCTGCTTCATTAGATATGTGCTGCAACAGAATGGTAATTCTACAGTTGTAAGAGTGCATTCCTAGCCAGCGACAGGTTGGCTCTCTTTCATGCCACGTAATGTATCAAGACCAAAATAAGTGGTGTAAACTCGCCCCTGTGGCCCCCCTCTGTGTATGCTGGCTTTCATTCCAACTAAAATTTAAATCCCAGAATTTTAAGATGGTAATTTTCCTTAATTAGGTCATTTTCATGTTTATAGTGATTATTTGCCCTCTTAAAATTCCCATCTTCATACTGTGCTTATTTTGCTATATTGCAACTAATTACATAGAGGTAAATCATTTTTAACTAATCAAATTAAAGACTGAGATGAATCAATAGGCTCCTAATTGGTGAAAGTGTGAGCACATGGCCACTAACACTAACCAGCTGGAAGATAATTAAGAATACAAAGACAAAGCAAATGATAACGAGCCAAACCTGCATCGTGTTAAAAGGTTTAAGGAAACAATTCTGAAAGAAATTAAACATGTGTTCAGCAACCTCATTTGCAGCCTGTTGATTAACCTCAGTCTTAATTTGATCCAAAACAATTTCTTACTTATTTTTATGCAACCGTTTGCTTTATAACACAATATAAACATGGGGATTTTATTCTCCATGACACACATAGATATTTCTGGCATCATATGGCTTAAGAGAGTAAATAATCCTTCTAAACATGAAAAGCATCTCATTTTTTAAAATTCTTTGGTTGGAACAAAAACCAGCATACACTGGGGGCCCCAGGACCAAGTTTGGGAACCACTGTTGTAGAATAAAAAAACGCTGTAAAAGTGATACAGATCACGGGCGTTCTGGCTCGTCATTACCTTACTTGTTAACCTGTATAAATCGTTGGTGTTCATGTTGGATATTGAAATGCTGCAGGCTTTAAAAAAACACACACAGTCTGCGGCACCATATGATTGTCTCCAGAAATGAAACATTGCACGTTATGCTGTGTAATAGGCCCTTGATACTTCTGTGTCTCAGGCCACAGAAGGAGCGTTGAGACCGTCAGCTTCAGTCCCGATGGCAAGCGGCTGATTTCCGGGGGCTGGGATAAAGACGCAATTCTCTGGGATGTGCAAGTAAGAGCTGTACTGATGTCATAAAAACGGGATGGGAGACCTTCATGAATTTAGTCGTTCACTGTTTGGTGAAGTTATCCTTTGATCTCACTGAAAAGCTAATTACTCCCCACAATATTTACATATTTGCACCATTTTACTAAAGAACACAAAGATTTAATTTACCAATTTCACCCTTCTCCCCAACACAGCTAGGCCTACTGAAAGGTCTGCTGGTTTTACTATTGTTCAAATCTTAAATTGTAAATTGAAGCAGTTCATAACAGTTATCTAACCTCACCTTGTTTCTGGGTCTAAAATGGTGAAAACATAAACAAACTGACCCTGCAACATTATTTTTGTGTTTCCACAGCCCATATTTCTCATTCTTAACAGACTTTAAATTATAGCGGTTACCTGATTGTCCTGTGTGTTTGTCCCGTTGCCATGGATGCGTTTATCAGAGCGGAGAAATTGCGCAGATTTTCGCGGGACATACGGATGCCATTCAAAGCAGCGCGTTCTCCAAGGACTCACGGCTCGCGGTGAGAGAAATGCCATTTTTGGCTCATGCAGTGAAACTGTATGAAATCTGATCAAGTGCAGGGAAAGATAAATCTATAAAAGCTAATGTGGCTAAATGTTTTAATTTGAATGTAGGCCTATTTTTTAAAATGTATTCTATTTTGTAAAAGACGCCAGCACAGGTATTCTTTATATTAAAATATACCCCATACCGCGCCTTCAGGCCACAGGTTCCTGGGACTACACAGTGAAGGTGTGGAATCTGCACACTGAAGAGCGGGAGATTACTCTAAAAGGGCACAGAGGAAATGTCGTCAGCTTGTGCTTCTCTGCCTCCGGAATGCTGGTGAGATCGATAGCCTCACACAAGTTACAAACGGCCATTATTAGCAGACGCTAAAATGGTTTTGTTCAAAGCATTAAACATTTGGATGAGCAATACGTTTTTTTGTGTTTGTTTGGTGTACTCTTGTGATAAAAAACGGTTACGATACCCCTTTTTGAGTACATGGGAACAACATATAGATTACCCGACAAAGGGTAGTAAAAGTTAAGTGTTTTGAAAAACAATATTGGTGCACTAGTTGATTAGATCACAGTAAAACGTTTCATATAGGGACACAAGAAGTGTTTGGTTGCCATTCATGCGCTTATCAAGAAATGAGGGCAAAACGTCATATGGTGTGAACTGTAAATTTTAGGGCTAATTAAGTAATTAAGGCCAGAAGTTGGCATGAAAACCACAGATATGGCCCTCAGTGTCCACCTCTGCAGTAGAGCCTGGCTTCCCTCTGCCGGTACTTCCGGTGTGCGAAGGTTCCTTCCATCTGTGTTCTCTCCTGACGCCACACAGGCCTCGGGGTCCTGGGACGGGACGGTTCGCGTGTGGCTTCCCCGGACAGCGGCGGCCATCTTTGTCTTGGAGTGTCACAGGGCGTGGCTGAGGGGCGTGGCCTTCTCCCGGGACGGCCTGGTGCTCGCGTCAGCCGGCGAGAACGACATGGTGAGCGCCTCGGCACCGGGCTGGGGAACCGCGTTCCTGGAGGACCTGGTCGGTCTGGTCCCAAATTCATTTATGAACTGGTGTATTTGAAATTAGCGGCCATGGCAGGGCTGCACTAGAACCTGGAATCACCTGTATCCTGAAGTGGAAGATGGGTAACTTTTATTCCCTGTCATATTTCAGGTGAGAATTTGGGACATGTCCAATGGAAAATGCATCAAGCGTTTGCAGGTAAGGCCCAGGAGCTTCTACTATCATGTTTTTCCACTTAAACTCAGCATAACACGTTTGACGTTGAGCTTTCTTTCAACTCCACAAATGGTTTGATTTCAGTGAATAGGTGTCGCTTGATGATTAGGACACTGATTTCAACTACCAGACTGACTGGTAAATGTAACTTTCTAAAGGAATATTTCATAGCATATTACAGAGAAACAACAGTTTATCTTAATGTTCCTTGAATGTGAATATAGAACATGTAATATATATACATGTATAGTGTGCATAGCCATTTGATATATGCTTTAGCGGGCAAAAAAATCTCACAGAAAGTGTCAAATTAAGAGCGATAAGCAGTTTATTCATTTTATTATGAACCAGGACCAAGTTTGGTAATCGCTGTGCTAAAGCAAGGGTGTAAATCCAGATCCAAGAGGGTCAAATTAATTTATGGATGTCATGCCAAGATCTGCTGTCGGTTGTTCAAATATTGCAGTTAGATGAGCTCTAATATCAACTGAAAACTGTCCTCGTGTTCATAAATTGTTACCACGGCCTAATCAGAGTGAACCAGTTGGAGTTCACAGCCAATTGAGCCAGGCTTATTGGTGCAAACACAAAATGTGCATTCACACTGGCCTCCAAAAAAGGGGTTCCTAACCAACCAGAATTTCACATCTTAAATGCTTTACAGCAACCTTAAGAGTTGGGTTTCATATAAAAACCAGCAAAGCTTAGTCCAGGGTGAAGTGTCACTGTTCTACAAAGCAGGTATAATCTGGTCAATTAGTCGATCAGAAATTTAAGGGACCTTTTAAGTGTGAAACCCACTGCTGTCAAACTCCTCCCCCAGGCTCAAAAAGACGCCACCCTCAGCTGCACTTTCGCCCCCAGTGGAGCTCTTCTGACGGCTGGATCAGTGGACCCCTCCCAGGAACCAGAACTGTGGCACTGGGACTACTGAAGCACTGATGACATCACCGTTATCCCTGGCTCACAGCTGGACAAAATGGGGGACAGGGGAGAAGAGACTAAAAACACCCCACTGAAAGATCAGGGTATAGAACCAGCTAGCCAGACTGCCTGGACTATAGACTTCCAGTAACAAAGACACACAATAAAAAGGTATTGTGGGAAATGGAGTTCACTTGGCATGACTGTCCATGTCACGTAAGAGCAACAAGGCTGGCCTGCACCAGCTGCACAGGATGTGGGGTCTCCCAGTGCAGTGACTGCGCAGCCCAGCTGGTTTACTGCAGAGTGAAGGATATGAGCCAGCTGGCAGAGCGTGATCCAGGCGACAGCAGCGCGCCGGTCTGAGCCCTCCCAAAATCAACAGCATGCTGTCGCAACAGGAAGGGCTCAGCATTCAGACAGGGAACGGGGAGAAAAATCTTCAATAAAATAAAAACACAGGCACGGACTGTTGGTTTTTGTTTTTAATTTATGTATTATACAAATATTTACAGGGTAATGCAAGTGCGTCCGTGTGTTCGGGGCGGGGCTTGGGGCGGGGCTTGGGGCGGGCCTCAGGCTTTGACGGCGTATTTGCGGATGGGGTAGAGGCGCGCTCTGCGCTGCATCCTCTTGGTCTGCAGGCCCTCCTCGTGCCTGTTCAGCTTCCGCCGGATGGCGCGGGTCTTCTTCGGCCTCAGGTCCAGGGGCTTGTACTTCTTACCCTGGAGAACGAGGGGCGGGGTGGGCAAGGGAATGAATGGAGGGAGAGAGAGAAGGAAAGGAGGAAACTGTTGGTAACAGGAAGAAAAAAATCTCTGGAGTGTGCTGGGCAGAGCAAGTAGTCTGGCTAACTGCTGAACTTACAAGCTAGCCGGTGACAATGAGAACTCAACTGCACATCCATTGCCATTTCATACCGTTTTACACAACACAACAGCACCATCTATAGTTAAAGGTGTGAAAGAATTTGTCCATTAACTGCAAACAATTAATCACTCTTCTAAAGAAATTATTTATTTTTTAAGGAGGTGCATCTGAATCTGATGTACCCGTGTGTGTTAGGCAGGTTATGATGTTTTAAAACAGCCCAAGCTGGAACACTCAACTAGAACCTTAAACCCAAATAAAAACTACAATTCCCCCATCACACTGCGAAGTTTCCTGCCTCTTATATGCTGCTTCCGAGACTACGTCCCACGTCCCAACACTAGAGTACAGCAACATGAACACTTCGCAGACATTCTAGACTAAAACGACGTGAAATGTGACATCACGGATTGAGACTGAACAGCACAAGCTGCTGCCATCTCACCCAAGAGCAATGCCTTTACTGTTCCCTTCCACGACAACTCACCCAGCCACTGAACACAGGCAGAACAAGTGCTTTTAAGAAGGGAAAATACAGTTTTACACACCATCCAGTGACAGAACACTGGATAGTTTGGAGTACATAAACTCAAAGTATGCTCAGCAACAGTGGCCTGACTGATTCAAACCAGCAACACCCCTTTCACTACCTTGCTATTGCTTAAGTCAGGTTAACTACATCCAGCAACAAAATCCAGCTGACCCTGTGGCTCCCCAGGACCAGGGTTTAAGAAACCTTACCAACAGAGCTGTAGGAACTTGAGTGGACTAAAATCTGGATCAGGGGTGACCAACCCTGGTTCTAGACTGCAGCAGGGTAACTATTAACTGTTCTAATTGATCAGTTACATGCCAAGTGAAAATCAGCACACACTGTGGCTCTCTGAGACCAGGACTGGGGATATATGATTCAGACCATTATAATAAAACCAGGCTTGGATTAGGGCACTTCATATTACCAGACTGTCAGTATCAAGGGGATATAAATTAGTTCAGTATAATCTGTGGGTAAAACCGGAGACATTTGGCCATAAACGGTAACCGAAAGCAGGACAGCCTGACCAAAGGTCTCTCTCTCTCAGAGTCTCTCTCACCTTGTAGAGTTTCCTCAGGTTCTCTTTCTGCGTCTGGTTGATGACGGTCAGAACTCTGGCGATGGACTTGCGAACAATGCGGCTGGGAGGGGGGAAAGGGGCAAGTGTTATTCGTGGAAGAGAACAGCAGGCTGGATCAGCTTTCACATCAAAGGGGCCCTGATACTACAGCCTCGCAGGCTCCGATAATGAGCAGCCTGCAGTTCTCATCTGATTTCAGAACACATTTTTAAGGAAAAAGCAGCACTTTTAGCTGTGAGAAGAATGCAGTCAGCTCTGGAAGAGCGGAAACAACTGCTCTTTGTGATGGGAGGGGATTCCTGAACCACTCAATGGGTGTAACCATCATGCGCCATCAATGACCAAGAGAATTTACTGGCATTGTTCTGCAGCACAGAACCAACAATTTTGATTGGTTAATGAGTGAGTGATGAACAATATAAAGTGGCAGTATTCTGCAGTAAAGAGCCAACCATTATGATTGGTTAATGTAGTCAGTGAGAAGACAGTGCACTTATAGCTCCAACAGATAAGGGGCATCCTATTCTCTCAGTGCGAGATCCTACATTTTCAAAAAACTACATTCAATTATCCTACAGGCCAAGATGTCTACATATAATTCCCCATGTATACAATTTGTGGCCACAGGCAGCTAAAATGGTGTGTAAAGTAAAACAATACATCTTAAATAAGATCATGAAAAGCTTAACAGTTGTAATCATCTCAAAGACCAATCAGCTGCTATTGCTGACTGCATACATCACACAGGAGGGATATTAGAATTATATTGTATATGTATAATAATTATATTATACATTATACTGTAGTGGTCACACTTCTTGATTTTGCCTAGTTAAACAGAACTACATGCACCCCACAATGCCTCTATAAGACATGCAGGCAACAGTTTAGTTTATAGGATAAGGAACTGCATTTGTAATGCAGAGGTTGTTCAGTTTAATTCCCTGGTGAGGTACTAGCTTTTTACCCTTGAGCAAAGAACTTAAGCCAAACCGCTTCAGTAAATATCCAGGTGTGTAAATGGAATGCATTAATAAAGGTAAGCCTCGCAAGTCATTCTTTAGTGATGCTTCTGCTAAATCCCTAAACAATAATGTAGGTTAAGAGAATTCTTAGCGATGGTGCACATGCAGCAGTCAATGCTAAAAATAGGGCCTACCAGAAAACCAGTCCAATTACCGTTATTTAAAGACAGTTTTGCATAAAATAATGTTTTTGAAGCACACAAATATTCTTGATAAGTACAGCAACAGGAGCACTACGCAGACATTCTAGTGAAGTCTAAAATGAAATTAAATGTGACATCACGGATTGAGACTGAACAGCACAAGTTGCTGCCATCTCACCCAAGAGCAATGCCTTTACTGTTCCCTTCCACGACAACTCACCCAGCCACTGAACACAGGCAGAACAAGTGCTTTTAAGAAGGGAAAATGCAGTCTTACACACCATCCAGTGAAAGACCACTGGATATTTTACTGAAGCCGTTCCGAGAAAGCTTGGTTCCAAGTCTACAGTGGGAAAGGGGTATAATGAGCCAGACTGGTTCCAGCTCTACAGTGGGAAAGGGCTATAATGAGCCAGACTGGTTCCTGCTCTACAGTGGGAAAGGGGTATAATGAGCCAGCTTGGTTCCAGCTCTACAGTGGAAAAGACGTGTTGAGAGAGCACAGAAAGGTCCAGAAAGGTACCCTTCATTGGAGACTCCTTACCAACACTCACATTTTGGACAGCTTGGAGGCAGCACCCCCTGTTACTTTGGCAACACGCAGCTGGGACAGCTCCTCCTTCAGGTCGTCCAGCTGCTTGAGCAGCTCGTCCTTCTTCTTCCCAACCAGATCCCTGGCCTTAATCTTGGCCTGGAAGGGAGCGGGAGACAGGCAGGGAAAGGGCCATTACAAAAATGCCCTGCTTATGACATCACACAACTGTATTGGCATCAGAAGAATCAAGGTTAAATCAACAAAGATGGTGAAACGGAACTTCAGTTAAATGAAAACCCAACTATGTACACGGATTGCATCCAAACAAAACTAAACTGTACAACTCGCTCCGGACAAGTCTGCCAAATGCAGAGATGTTAATGTACATTCTAGAACAGTGGTTCCCACCTACGGTCCTGGGAACCCCTGTGTAAGCTGGTTTTCGTTCAAACAATGGCATTCGATTAGGAGCCGACTGATTCACCTCAGTCTAATTTAATCGGTTCATTCCTTCTTTAAGTAGGCCTAATTGTTTATAATATAGCACAATAAGCATAATGTGAACTTTTGATGTTTTTGCTACATGGCATGCATAGCTATTTCTAACAATGTGGCTTAAGAGTGTAAATAATCCCTCTAAACATGAAAAGCACCCAATTAAGAAACGTTAAGTTTTTTAAAATTCTGGGATAAAAACTGTGGTTGGAACAAAAACTAGAATACACAGGGGGGCCCCAGCACAGAGGTTGGGAACCACTGTTCTAAGAGACGGCACACTTCATTCCACAGTTATAACCAGGCCTACCAGCACCCACGCCAAGAGTATTTATTTACATGGCAGACAGCTTTACCCAAATAAAATGATTTTAAAAATAAAATTCATAAGAACATTTATACAAGTGTATTTTTTATTTTATTTATTTTAACAACATACACACTATGTGAACATTTTATAGTGTAAAGTGAAATGTGACATCACGGATTGAGACTGAACAGCACAAGTTGCTGCCATCTCACCCAAGAGCAATGCCTTTACTGTTCCCTTCCACGACAACTCACCCAGCCACTGAACACAGGCAGAACAAGTGCTTTTAAGAAGGGAAAATGTAGAAACTTTGTCCTGAAACACTTCCATGGAATCCTCAATCGTGGGTCACATAAATCATTGAGTTAAAGGCAAATATAGGCAGCCAACCACCCAGCTAGCTAGCGATACATTCTACAAGGCGAAAAATGGCTAGTTAAGCAACAAACTCAAACTCACGACTTCAAATACACCGACACAAATTAAAGGAATTGTCAAAATATCAAACGTTTACTCGTCTCAGTGAAATAAACGTGCACAAGTAACGTTATTACACAGCATAATTTAGCCAGCGCCCCACGTGGGTACTGAGTGAGAGGAGCTGAGGCTAGTGGCTACAGCTGGGGGAAAATAAATTTACGAAGTTACTGTAATGTTTATATTCACACAAGCCGAATGAAACGCTGCATTAGTTACATACAGGAGTTATTGTATTTTACAGTGTATACGCAACCGTTTCTACAAACACTGTTCAAACACATGGAATCAAGCAAATTGTAATTCCTTGAGAAAAAGACTGGCTGCCCTTATAATCTGAAAAATGTATTCGCTCCCATTAGGGCCCTGCGCTCAGTTGCAAAAACTCAGGGTTTGGGACTCAGTCGCCCTCGTAAACGTAAGGTTCTGGCAAGCTAAATTACCAAGTTATCTTATAGCCAATAGTACGAAAGCTAAACACCTCATGAACGACCGCAAAAGGCGAGTTAGCTAACAACCCAACTATCGATAGCTAAATCAAACCGTAACGGGTTAGCAAAGTAAATGGCTACAGAACAGCAGCAGCAATTCGTATCAAGCGTGTAGAAGCTTGGCTAACACTAGCTAACTTGCTAACAATCTCCATTCCGCAATCAACATAGATACCCATCATACCTATAGGGTTTAAACAGTGGCACAGTACTCACAAAAAGAAAACTTATAATTCGAAACTTTTTTTGAAACTAGCTAATAATAAATCTATAAATATAACTGACAAGCTAGCCATGCTAGGTCACACAAGAGCGTTTGAAACGTAGCCGGAAGAGGCTACTTAAAAATACTTTTAAGTGAAATATATAGCATCAGTCGCAAAAATAATTTATTGGTTGCATGCATGGGAACGTATTACAATGTCTTGATGCATATGTTTGAAAACGTTAACGCTGAAAAGTGGAAGATGATATTAGATTCAACAAGCACAAACTCCTCTCTTACCATTTCCAACGCTGGCTCCCACGGAAAAGAAAATCACTTGGGGGCGGAGTACACTCTACATCAGGTTGCGGACCATACCAACTCCAACTGAGGCAAGGATAGGTGATTTCCGGTTGCATATTAACGCACGCCAAATTACGCCTTGGTGGGGTGCATGCGGTGCATGCCCCATTACTAATACTACGGCACCAAGAGTTTGGCACTTTTCAGGGCTCCCGACAGAAATAACCACACTGATCACAGACTCTCAGTCCTTAAAAACATTCATTTCTGTACTTTCTGACTACATTTCAACAGACAGAATTCACAAATCCACACAATAAAGCCCCAAATTTAGGGGATTTTGCATTTTTTCCTCCTTCTTTTTCCTGCCTGATTACACCATCTCAAATACTCCAGGCCCAAAAAGAATATGTCTCCCCATTAGACATTTAGGTACATCAGCCAATAAAAACATTGGATACACACACAATATGGACATATATACAAGTTCACATGTTTAAAAGAGCAAAAATTTGCAGCCCTGACGTCTACTTCCCTCGTAGCTCACTGGGTAGTGCATTTGCCTTTGGAAATGGAATGGAATGGAATTTCCCAGGTGGGGGCACTTAACAGCCAGATAAAGATGCCTGTGATGGGATTGGCTCTATATGGGAACAATACAAAGCTCTCATGTGAAGGACAAGTTCAGCCAATCTACAACAGAAATCTGGGGACAGTGCTAGACCCAGTTCCTAGGCCATGAGTAACCAGAGAAGGATATACAGTAAGAGAGCCCATTATACCTGATGTAGGGCATCCAAACAAAGAGGTCTGTGGCACCAGACAGCAGGGAGACAAGTAGAGAGGACATAAAAATGATTGCACTCATTCCAACATGAAGCAGACTCATCACTGAAAGGACACATCTTTCTCTGTCAACACATTAGCTTGAAAGGGAAATATATACATCATTTTGAAACAGTATGAGCTAGGAAAGAATACAAAGTGAATCACGTCCATCTTTGGGGGGGGGGGCGGGAAGCTTGTGTGCTCAGAGTGAGAACCACAACGACCAGTATGTGTTCTCCCAAGAGCTAAAGAGGTTCACATCTACATCATCATACCTCTTCCGGATTTGTTGCCAATTTTGGGGTAGAGGGAAATCTTTGATGACCGCAGGTTTCCGAAAACTGTGATGCTATACAACAGAAAGCAGTACGTGCTGTTTTGGAGTTATGTGAAGTATATTTTCGTCCTTTAGACCACAAACCCCTGAATGACCTATCCCAGGTGTTTATGCAAAGTCAGTCTTCAACAGCAAAAATACTTGTGTTGAATCAAATCTAACAGAGTCCAGTAGGCAGGCCCGGTGTCGGGGGGGGACAACCGGGGAAGTTGTCCCGGGCACAGCCCGGGGGGGGGGGGGGGGGGGGGGGGGGCAGAAGTGAGAGTGATCCTCACTCATAAATGTTGGCCATTGATTAGGGGCGGGGCCCATTGAACATACCTTTTTTAGATAATGTCAACTAAATGATGATTTACTCTCTTAAGCTCATGTCAAGAACAGGTATGTATATCATGAAAAAAATTAATGGCCTACAAAAAGAATCACTAGGCATTTGCTTTGAACTCAGCTTGCCTTCTGTGTCTAATTATGTGTATAATATATATGTCTCTAATTCGTTGCCTACACAGAACAAATTCACACAACTGTTTTTCTAACCACCTTTGCACTACCACCGGCAATATCGTGGGGCGGTAAAATCAAACGAGATAAGCACATGAGCAGTGATAAAGTCACTATAGTATTACCGGACAGGTACACACAGTCGGACCCCTGCGTGTTTCCCCCTGCCTTTTCATGGACCGGAGATTATTGTTGAAATAAAAGGAGCTTCTCTCGCATGTTGTACTTTTGGAACGAGGAAGCGAAACCTAGAGGGGTTGTCTGTTTGACAGGTACTTTTGACAGGTTTTGGCACTGTGAGGTAATTCCGTTTCCGCTGCACTAAGTAGCGCTGCCATATTTTCCCCCCAGTTCCAGAGGAGGAGGGCGCAGTAGAGTGTGTGTATGAGCGTGTGGCGATACGGAGAGAGCCAGTCATAGGACATCGGGATCTGGATCTGATAAAGGTTTTTACTGCTTCGAAAAGACACACTCTCCTAACCATTAGTTACTAGCATGCGAACTCACTACTGCGGCAACTATAAGTAAAAAAGTAGCTACCTGCATTATAGCCGATATTTACTCACGCGCCAACCCGAACCGGAGCAGCCACTGCTATAGTAGCTAGCCAGGGGAGTAGTAGCTTCCCAGCTACCGAGCCACCTTTTCCTTCCCGAAGTGGCCCCGATGGCGAAGAACACTCTGTCTTCACGGTTCAGGAAGGTGGACATTGATGAATACGACGAGAATAAATTTGTGGACGATCAAGAAGACACGTCTGAGCAACAAGGACCGGACGCCACGGAGATTGACAGCCTCATCAGGCAATATCCTTTATCGGGGCAAGGCAGTGGGGTGCACGGTGCACCCTGTCAATCGCCAATTTCACTAACCACCCCTCCCCTTTTTCCCTAAAAAACGCATGACTCGATCAGATAAGCGGTACCGTTTGGTGCTCATGGTATAATTTAAATACATTTAGATATCGCTTAATATTCTTGCAACAGCAAGCGACAATATTTAGTGTCTATGCCAAGTCTCAGAATCAGACATGGACTTGAACGTTTACTGGATGATTTGTGTTGAAATCAAACGGAGTGGATGTATCACTCGGTAGAAAAATACACGTTCCATAAAGGAATACCGTTAGCATAATGAATCTGTTGCTACACAAGTTTGGTTAATGCGAATGTGTACCACAGAAAGTGCTTTAGTTTGGTTAACGTTAGTTAAAACCTCGCAGCATCTTACCTAGGCAGTGCATTAGTAAGAAATCACATTATCCAAAAATTGTCAAATTCCTGCAAGCTCAAATTGTGCTGAATATAATACTGTTATGTAGAAATTCATTAATCCCAGGGTATCAAACGTCGCCATGAAATCCGTATGGCCAGGCTTTGTCTACGCGCAAATTCCTAAATCAGCTTTTATGAATTGTTTGCTGGTCTTTGTAAACTAACATCGAACCGCTATTGCTTGTCAGCTTGTTCGCCATGCTAAATGAATGTATTATCTTGTCTCTGCGTTTCCATTCCTCCTAGAAAAAAATATAATTGGAAACCCAAGGCAGAGGGGAGTTGCCATGGTTTGGAGAAAACAACAATTACTACGGAATGTCATCCGCAATTTCAGCACTATTAAATATTGGACTGGTAATGGGATTGTTGTCAAGAGAGCTGAGGTGGGTGGGACACTTCGTGCTGCCGTTGGCAGCGCGTCGCGAGAGCCAAAACCAGTTGTCCCACTTTGAATTAGAGGTCATACTGCAGAGTAAATTTAGAGGGCATCTCAAGCTGTACAGTGCCTTTGTAGTCAGTCTAATAATAGAAAGTGACAGACAAGTTCTGTTCAACATATCTGGAAGCTTGTGTAGCCTAGCAGTTATCTGTCCTCACTATGCTCAAAGTCAAGACCGTTACAGCCGAAGGTTACCTGGAACTTTCTTCAACGCAGTTTTACGTTCAGGTTTTTTTTTCTTCCTTTTTTTTGGAACTCGAATTTTATTCGTGAGCTGATTTAACTGAATTACGGCGTACTGTAACAAATGTTTGAAAAAACATCCCTGGGACACATTCGTGATTAATAATTAACGAGAAGTTCGGGTGATCTGGGCTTTCTTCTCGCGCACGAGGCAGCACTGTTAAGACTTGTAATATGCGGCTGCAGTACCCTTTATTACCAACTGTAGTCTATTATTATTATAGTCGCAAGGGCTTTGCGGCCTGTGTTTGAGGAAATTTACGAAAAACAAGGCCAACCCAGAACTTAGCGGACAATGGGAAAGAGGTTTCCGTTTTAGGAACATACACTTCAGTTACCTGCTCAAATAATGCACGTTTTAACACAGCAAGCTCCACGTGCTCCATTTTCTACGTGGTAACGGGAGAATTGATGTGTGTAGTTCGTATCTTGTTAGCATTATCTTTGGCGACAACCCCCACAAATACAAAGTTTATACAGTAGTCCTTAATGTTGGACTGTTTTGTGTTGCCATTCACTACGGGGAACAGGCTGAGTAGACGGCTCGTGTCCTATTCGCGCTCCTCTAGCAACACGTGTTCAAAGTTAAGCCAAAGTGGGCGTGGTAAAGAGAGCGTGGGGTTTTTGTTGTTTTTTGTATTGTCCCAGTGATATCTGTATTTTGGAGGGTCCTAGCTGTGCATCTGATTTTCCACACACAAGCCTGACGTGGTTGTCTCTTCTCCCTGAGTGGAGACAGGTTTGAACTGGTTTTTGGATTGCAGGTCAGTCAGCCATAGCTCTATTTCCTAGTGCAGAACCCTTTTCATTTGCATATTATTTTGGTAGTGTTATCTCTCTCTCTGCCCCCCCTCGTGGTATAAATTTGCGCCGATAATGATGATGAAGTTATATCTAGGGCATCTTTAGCTCCTACTCTGCTTTACTTTGCCCTAGGGATGTGTGTGTGCGTGTGTGGTGTTGGGAGGCCAGTTTAACATACATTTCTCTAAATGATTATGGGCCAGAAAATAGGTGAAGAAAAACGTGTTCACCCTCTGCATACATGCACTCCTATGCATGCTCCTGCACACACACACTCACATAGTTACACATGCACACACCTATACAGGTGAACACACACAAACGCTGGCTGGCAGATTTCTAAGTGGAGACTTGTGACTGCAGTATTGGGATATGCCTGACAGGCTAGGCGGTTGGCCTTTTTGTTTGTCAAATAGTGCCGCGATAGTGACTGCCAGCACCACTGAATGTGTCCTGTTGTAGCAGCTTAATAGACACATGAGCATCACTAACCAAGGACACATTTACTGACAAGCTCAAATAGTCTGTGGATATAGGCAAATGCTTCACAATTTTGTGATGTAAGGGCAAATGATGCACCCAATAAAACAGTGATCGGTCGATGAATTCTGGCTATACTTCTGCGATAGCTGTGGGAATTGCCAAGACGTTGCCAAAAGATTTTATCCAGTCATCTCGAGCGATGTTCGATGTTGGCTGTTACCAGTGAACTCTTTGATTGGTGTAGCTGCTCTTTGTTTCTGTGAGTAAAATTACATCATGACTGTGCTATCCCTGTTTTATAACTGCTGCTTTTGCTTACGGTTCTTCACTGTTCCAGCACTAGGTTGTATGGTAATTTAAAAAGTTCCCCCAAGGCCAATACTTGGTCCCATTAACTATCTGTTTTGCATTTTCTTTTTTTCCACTTCTGTTTTGGCTAGCCATTCTTTACACAAATTGAATATGCTGCCTATATATACAAATTGGAATTGGAACTGGGAAAATATACTGCTAAATATAGTTCACAACCATTTCCATAAGGGGCTCGTCATTCATAGTCCAACAGCAGGAGCCATCTGGCCTATTCCACTATGGGCTGAATTGTCTGAATGTTAAAGGCAAGGTTGTGCCAATGGAGCAGTCGGTCACATGAAAAATGCATGGCTTACGAAAAAAAAAAAGTCAATTATTTATCCTCATTTGACATTGCTGCTAAAAGAGGAAAACTGGGTTGTATTTTTAGCTTGATGGAATTATTATGCTCTAAAATTGGCTTCAGTTTTCCTGATCCCTGCAGCAGATAATATCCTGTATTCATGTACAGTGTCATTACACAAAGTAAACTTTATTAGTTGACTACCTTTCGTACAATGAAAGTAGTAGCCCTAGGCACTCCATAGTGGAGTTAACAAAGACGGAATGATAACAGAACTGATACACAACAATCTTCATCCGTTTACTTCATTATTTTCAGTTCTTCTGAAGGAACAAATAAAATGGCGGCATGTCTGGGTTGGATGGGTTGCCCAAGGGGATGCGGCAGAGTGACCTTGGGCATTCAGAGGTGGGCAAAGGTGGGCCATGAGCGCATGTGTTCCATAAAAGAGAGTTAACATCGGCAGTGTTTGCGAACATTTGTAGAGCACACATTTGTTTTACAAACTTAATTTGCAGTTAATCAGGCTCGTATAACAAAATGTACAAACTCGTATAACTGTTTCAAAATTAGCATTAGCATGCTATCTGGAGTCAGGAGAGTGAAGGCTGCCATGCTATAGTTACAGTGTATTAGCTGATTTAGTGCACTGTTAAGACATCAAGAACGTCCAACGATTCTGGAATTAGAAAAAAGAAATTAATCCTTGTCAGCTTTTTTTTGCACCAAGAGTGCAAGCAGGGACATACCGTTAATGTACTGCACATATGTATGAGGTGGCAATTTGCCACGATCAATGAAAAATTTTCGTTAACATTTCATTAATGAGTGTCTGAAAATGCTGCCTTCCTGCTGGGAGCTGGTTATGCAGCGGTTTACTGTACAGTTGTCATTTGCTTGTTGTGTTGTGAATATATACCATGGTTATTATCGTTTAGTCTTTTCCGTTAGTTCTTATTTCTATACATTTTTTTTAGAATCTCACTTCCAGTTCAGATTAGTTTTAAGTGCAGTTTTATTTTGGTGATACATGCCTATGGAGTTTTTATATTATGTCATCTTAGTTTGCTCTTCTGGAGTCAGGTGTGGCAACGGGCTGCAGGTTGTGTGTTTGCATTTCGGGGACAAGTATCTGCCAAACGAATCAACCTTCTCTCAGGTGCCAGTCTCACTGGTTGCTGACGCTGTGAGGGAAGGGCGGCCATCGAGGAGGTGCGCTTCACTTGTAAACAATGATCAGTGTTTCTGACCTGTCATGAGCCTGTGTAGGTGGGGCTTCGGAAGTGGCGATTCAAGCCAACTCAGCTATTGGCATAGCATCGGCTAAAATCGAATAGAAGAAAATTCTCAGATTGCAGGATTGCTGCTACCAATGCAGTCTCACAAACTGCTAACTTCCCTTTCCAGATGTGGGGGAGAGTGAGCGTCTGGAGTTTGAGAAGTTACTCAGGCACAGGTTGTGCTCCGGCTGAGCTTGATTTACAACGGAAAAGGGATCGTGCGTTCCACTAACGGCAGTTTCGGAGAAGAGCTTAATTAGAGCTCGCGTTTTACGCGCGGTAAGGGGCAGAGGCGGTCGGGCGTTTAATCGGATCAGCTGTTCGCCGTCGCGGTGTCCCTGGGGAAAACGCGCGAAGAGCCTGGCGAATTCTTTCCCAGGGTCCGACAGCACAAGCCGCTGCCAGGGGCTGGAGTCGTTCCAGGGGCTTCCAGGAAGCGTTTTCGTTTCCAGACGGATTTATATTCCGACTTGTTTTCCTGAAATTCCATTTTAGTCCCGCTTTGCCCAACCACGTTGAAAAATAAGATGTGATTTGCCGTGCACTCCGGCCAAAATCTTTTTTCAATTTTTTTTATTTTTTAAGAAAGATTAAAAAGAGAAGATGTGTCCTCATTAAGGAACTTGTTTTTTAGTCATAATTCCCATAAGCGCTTTGCTTTCAATTTCCCCAAGCTTAATTACACCGCACAGCCAGGATTATCTTTTAATTAAGGCACAGTATGTGAACATTAACTAAATGAAAAAAAACAAAGCCATCTATTTGATGCCAGTTCTGCTGAAACTACTTTTGCACAGATGATTGGATGTTTGGCATTTGTGTGTGGAGTCACCGATCGGTATTGTAAGTTGATCGGTAGATACTAGATGGATTGGACCATCTGGTTGATATGAAGATCAGTGCGACTGCACGTTGCAGTGCCCTGAAATGAGACTGCCATCTCTGTGCGCAGTGTGATCTGCTCAAACTCAGCCGCTGTGTTAAAGACGGCGTTAAGAATGTGCACAGACAGCACTACTGTGCACTGTCCAATGCTCTGGAGGTTTCTGCTTGCTGGCTTGACGCTCTGGACTGTGCAGCATTTATTATTGTAAAGTTTTACAAAGCAAAATGGGGGCGCATTCAGAAACTGCCAAGTCACGTTTATTGATGTGACCACAGGGTCAGGGGGACATTTTTCACCCCAAATTTGTTCAAATTGATTTTGTTTCCTCTGGAAATTGTCCATTTAATTTTGAAGCACTGTGTCTCAAATTGATTGTGAATGGCGCTTTCTGTAAATAAAGGTTGAGTGACAGGCATTGGCAACGCCCCCCTTCCCCAGTCTGTAAATTCCCTGAGGTGTTTTTTTCCTCAACGAGCCGCAGTTCACAGGAGACATGATGTCGGCGTTCCACATGGCTCTGAGGAACCCGCCGATCCACACAAAGAACCCTGCAGTGAAGGTGACCGGGCCTGACTGGCACGGCCCGCCCGAGCCGGAGCTTTCTCTGCGTCTCTTTCTGCTCTGATTTATATCTGACCAGCTGCTTACATCTGCAGAAAAACTGGGCACGAATGTGCACGCAACTGTGCGAGTGTGTGTGTGTGTGTGTGTGTGTGTGTGTGTGTGTGTGTGTGTGTGTGTGTGTGTGTATGAATGTGAGTGTGTCAGTGTGTGAGTGTGTGCATGCAAGTGTGTGGGCCAGAAACTTCATGCACCAGCGACCATCACAACCTAAGGTTTGAAACTTTCTTCTGGCAATGCAGAAAATATTTCTTAATTGAACTTTAGATTCCAGTTAGTAATAATAATAATAATTATTATTATTAGTAGTAGTAGTAGTTGTAGTATTTCAGCCACACTGACCTTCTCTACTTCTGCGTCCCTTCCTCAGTCTGCCTTCTTCTTTCCTTCGTAAGTACCTCTCCTTTTCTTCTCTCTCACTCACCTCTCTCCCTTCCTCTCGCTCTTCCTCCCCCGGGCCAGGAGAGGGCGCAGGCCATAGTGCTGAGGGTTCTGACGTCGTTCAGGGGCGGGGAGATCGAGCCGGCCGTCAAGTCCCTGGACCGGAACGGCGTGGACCTGCTGATGAAGTACATCTACAGGGGGTTTGAGAAACCCACGGAGAACAGCAGTGCCATCCTGCTGCAGTGGCACGAAAAGGTGAGCAGTCATGTGACCCGTCACGTGACCGTGGTGGCACGCAGCAAACCTCAGCCATGTGACCTGTCCACTGATTTGGCAGGAGGGTTGTTGACAGGGAAACAAAGAGACCTTGTGTGTGTCTGCATTGTTAGTGAACATGACGGCCAGACCTGAGAGCAACAGGCGAGCCCAGATGCTATTGTGTGCTGTAAACACAGATTGTGTAAACTTACCAGATAAACACACACAGACTTTCTCTTTAACATTCCCAAATGGAAGTTGACACAGGGATTGTGTTTTTCCCCATTTTTTCGTGATGGATTTTGCCACTTTCTCACTGCTGCAGAGTTCCACTTTTTTGTCACAAAAAATGTTTGTGAGACTGGTTTGGTATCGTAATCCTATGGTAGAGTAATGGCCAAGTTGGCTTGAATCGCCATTTCCGGATTCCCAGGTACACAGGCTCATAGTTTGCGGTTCTTGAGCGTTTCGTTGCCATTTGGCATGCCACGGGGGGAGTTGTTCAGCTTGCTGAACACATTTTTATAAAACCTCACAAACATTATCGAGATTCACAAGAGGCCGTTGCAAATTTGGGAGAATTAGGGGAAAACAAGTGGAGGCATGATTCTAATAAACACCCACGTTTTTGTTATGAGATTCCTTTTACTTCCCTGGGTAAAGACGTGTGAAAATATCGCTAGGGTTAAAGCAACACATTTTGTATACTGACCGGTAAGGGAGGATTTGGTGTTGGTCTTTTAGAGGCCATGTTGCTTATGTACTGTATTGAAATTTTAACTAAAACATGGTGTGTCCATTGGGCTGTCGATCAATAGTGACTTTACAGTGCCAGAACAGACACACTGTCAGACCTCCTGTTCTTGTGTTAACAAAATGATGACCTTTAAATCAAAAGGAAATGTTATTTTCCTGTTTTATACATTTTGAAAAAAAAAACTAAATGAAATGTGGCTTAATGAAAGAAAAGGGTGATTGCGCAGGCTCTTTACTCATCTGTTCCCATCTTTCTGTGCTTATCAGGCTTTTGCTGTGGGAGGACTAGGGTCTATTGTTCGTGTTCTCACGGCCAGGAAGACCGTCTGACGGAGCTCCCGCGCCCTGGGGAGGAGGAGGAAGAGGAAGAGGAAGCGGATACGGCAGAATGAAGATACATCGGAGAGGAAGAGGAGTCGGAATGGGACGAGGGACCGTTTCTGCGAAAGGGACAGTTTCAGGGTACAGCCTCATTCCCTTCCGGCAGAAGGCTACGTCTACAATTAAACGACAAGACGGGAAAGGAATAGTATAAATATATGTACACATACAACAAAAAATCTAAGGAAATAATATTTTGAGTGAAGAGATACTGTATATGTGTGAATGCTTTTTACTGCTTCTGTTGCTGAGGACGGCAGAGGCTCTGGTATTTAACAGACGTGAGGAGCACTTTGTTTATCGTACAGGTACAAGGCCCTTCACATCCTCGGCCCCGCCAAGATTTTTTTTTTTTTTTTTAAAGGATGGTTTAAAAAAAGTGAACGTGTGTTAAAAAAAAAAAAAAAAAAATTAAATGAACATGAATTTAACATTTAAAGAAGAGCTGCTGAAAATGGTAATAAATTGCAGACAGTAGGGAAGGTGCTGTGTAAAGCAGTGTCAGAGGGGGATGTGGTTATTTGGAGTGTGACTTGGTACTGTTAGTGTGCTGTGGTGGGGCGGGGGTCTGTGAGTGTGGTGGCTTCAGCATGTGGTGTGCTGTGTTCAGTGTGGCGCACATGTCTGTGAGTGTGCGTGTGTTCATGTGTGTGTGCGCACGTGTCTGTGTCTGTGTGTGTGTGTGTGTGTTCATGTGTGTGTGCGCACGTGTCTGTGAGTATGCGTGTGCATTCGTGCATGTGTGTGTGCGTGTGTTTATGTGTGTGTGTGTGTGTGTTCATGTGTGTGCGCACGTGTCTGTGTGTGTCTGTGTGTGTGTGTTCGTTCATTTGGCTGAAAGTTGCATTGAAAATGTAGCTCCCCCCCTTGACCCTTCATTTTCATGTTTGTACAGACAGGGAAGTACATTTAATATAAAGCAAAGGAGGTCATTTGAATTCTGTGGGGGTGGGGGAGGGCGTAGGGTTTCATTGTAAAGTGCCTGCTAAATAATAATAAAAAAACTCATGGATTATCTTTACTAGCATGTTTTTTTTTTTGCTTGCACCATAATCAGTTACCCATCCCACAGTCCCATTAAATAGGTTCTGCTTTAATAATATGCGGCAGGATTTAAATGAGCTGGTTGAGTTCGGGGGGGAAGGGTGTTGTGGTCCAGGTACAGGTTGTAAATCCCATGTTGCTGGGGAGGGGGGAGGGGTGGGGGGGCAGGTGCTCTTTTGGTCAGAACCAGGTTGGAAGTGGGTCCTGCAAACAACCGGACCCTTGTGAGTCAGAGACTGCTGGGCCGCCATATCTCCTGGCGACCTAGAGTGAGGGTGACAAAGCCCCGCCCACTCCGCTGAACCTGCCCTACTTTCCTTTCAGAGAAGGAGAAGAGAAAAGAAGGGAGGGAAAGAGAACAGAGAGGAAAGGAGAGAAGGAGAATATCCTGGCGGCCATCGCTTATTTTCTCTCTATGCTGTCGTTCGGTAGGGAGTACACTTCACACGCAGCTGGGTCAGGCAGAACGCAGGGGGCTGGTCAAACAGGAGAAGTCCTCACTGTCATTCCTGGTGCGCACAGCAGAGGGAGCCACACTGTACAGGTAGTCATCTGTCAGGTGCTTTTAGTCAAAGTGACCTGCCAATGTGCATTTATCATAGTAATCGAATTCCCAGGACCTCAGAGTGAGTGGGTGAGTATATTAATGCATTCTACTGTAGCGTAGTGTTTTAACTTCAATACTTCTGGTTACTCTCTATTGATGTTGAAATACTCTTAATTAGATACATCTGTCAGTTTGTCAGCAAGTACAGCGATTTAAAATTTATTTACGGGAAACTAATAATGGAGTCAGGCGCATGCGTTTGCTCCAATGACCTGATGCGCTAAAAAGAGCTTTGGTAACTGACATCCAAGCAAAGAAATTAACAAACCTACAGTAGATAAGCAGTTGCTTAGAGATCCACTGGGCTCATGCTGTTATTCAAGTCTAGCAGGGCCATTAAGACCTTCTAATGCAGCTCCTGTACACTGCGAAGAAAGAGGAAGAAGATACGACATGAGGAAGATGTATCGGAGAGGAAGAAGATTAGGAATGAGAGGAGAGATTGTTTCTGCAAAAGGGACAGTCTTATGTTACAGCCTCATTCCCTTCTAGCAGAAGACCTCTGAATTTAAACGACAAGATGAGAAAAGGGCCAATACACATACCGTTAGCGATGAGGCCAACTTGTGCACAATGTGCAATGAAATTTTACCCACTGCACTGCAATGTTGTACGACTACATAGCAACATAAACCACAACAGCGGCATTGTGCTAAATGCTAGGCCAAATGCTACCACAAATCAGAAACTTTAACTAGCATCGCAACTACTTCACCACCAGCCTACACAGCAACTTCTGTCAACCTCTCCTTCCACAACCAGATCCCTCTCAGCGAGAATATTCCGGAAGGGAGACGCTGAATTCCTCACATAGTCTGAGTGTGAGACTCACTCTTCCAGGGGAGAGTCATCACCGTTTATTCACTTTATCTGTTAGAGAGATTCCCTGCAAAACCGCACAACTGCCCCCAATGAGTGAAATGTAATTATCAATGATCAGTTTCCATGCCGACTCAGAGACTCGAGGGCACAAACATAATATAGCGCTTCATTGGGCTTTGAGCCCACGGGTAATGAAGCACCTCATGTGCAATAGAACCCTTATGTGGCCTTTGACCGTGATAGCTAATTATGTAATGACAGGCTGCATCCAAACCAATTAGGATGCCTATTTGCTAAGATTGACAAATTTATCAAACTAGTTTAATACTGTAAAACTAAGTATTCCTGCAAAAAATTTGGGAAAACAGTGGTGACATACAAAAAGAAGGAAGAAAACTGAAAAGACAGTTCTATGGAAAGTAAACAAAACAGTCAAACCTTTATTTTTACATAGCATTCAGTTAAAACATTTTCTGAAGAAAAAAAACAAAGAAACACGTACGTTTTGGTATTGTCACATCTTTTCCCCCCCTCCCCAATAATGAACAATTATAACATCAAATATGATTTGCCAACGAATGGGACAAAACACAGTAACTAGGTGATAAACACAGGACAGGTCACCAAGTTGAGTTTGTTTAAACTAGTATCCCTAGAACCCCTTAACTTATAAAGAAAGAGTATTCTGACTGTTGCTTCTCCTTAGCATCCTTCCCTCCCACAACAGTAGGAACCTTTAAGAAAAACACCCGCACTAGCCAAGTAACATGTTAAGGTTTGGCCCTAGAAATTACATCTACAAAATAACAAAACATTGCAACCCGGAATCTGACAACGGTTCAACAGTTCCTTACGAAAATGGAATAAACTGCAATATATCATAAATATGTGGACTTTTTGAAAAATATAAATACATTTAACAGCAATTTACTTAAAACTGAACACCAAAATTATTTTTGACCAGTGTTTCATTACCTTTCTGATATATTTTATCTCAATATATTTCAGTATAGCCCATTTCCGTAAGGGGTGTAATTAATAATTGGAAGTACTGTCACTCATCTCCACTAAACAACAGTTGTTATGAAAAGATATGTTGTGTATTCTTGCTGTTTACATGCACACAGGGCAAATGCACTATAATAATCAGTTACTCCGCATTTACAGTACAAAGTGTGTTTTTTATTGTGGATTTTTAAGTGTGTTAAGTGATGGTCTTCTATGGTCTTAAAGGGACAGTCCAACTGGGAAATTAGCTTTTTGGCAATCTTACCCATAGTTAAATGATAGATAGATTCATCATCCTGTACCAGTAAATAGCATCAGGCCATGATACCGAGCACTCGAATGGCTGCAATGAGCAATGTTAGCTTTGCTAATTAGTGATGGAAGTACACTTTCCAGCACCAAGTTATGTACACTTGCATCTTGTGCATTTATAATGAGTGAAAATAAAAACAGAAAAACAAGATCTTAGTGGTTTCAGAGGCAGCTAAATTCAGAACTATAACTGACAAATAAGCACATATTCATCCGCTGGGCACAGTGATTAGTAGCTGTGCAGCACCACTTGACGAGTCAGTTTGGAGTTGCCAGGTATTCAGTACTACTTACTGCAGCGGGAGTGGCAGTGGGTGCACAATTTTCCAGTCAGTGACACACATACCTGGCAACCCCATACTCCACTCTTGTATTGCCATCACTTAGCCAAACTAACATTGCATCCATCTAAACACCATTCATATTGGCAGCGCAGTTAGCCTGCAGCCCACAGAAATATTGTCTAATATTTCTGGATGCACGGAGATGAAATTGGCATCCATCTTATTGTCTAACTATGGGTAAGACAGTCAGAGGGACTATCCCTTTAAAGAGGGGAGGAGGATTCATGTGTCTGTCTGGTTGTGTACCCATGGTGTGCAGTTTGGTATATGAGTGTTAACACTCCTGTGCTTTTTTCCACCCTCTCATTCAGATCCAGATCTGTGCTCTAAGTGCCTCCTGGTCACAATCCAAGGAAATTACATGAACAGCAAACAGAAAGGGGATACTACAATAAATAAAAAAAACAATGATAATAAAATGATAAAATAAGGGTGCTTTTCGGGGCAGTGCAGCTCAATGCTTCCACAGACACTGCAATCCAGGAATTCACAAATTAAACTATTCAATGTTTTTTTTTTTTTTTTACTTCCCGGATCTGGAAGTTATTCAGCCATTTAGATCCAAACACCTCTGAGGAAAGGAAGGGGTTCCGACGTGGGTCAGTACCCCACATTTGTTCAGCTAACTGCTAACTGCTAGGCTCAGAGTCATTACTTAAAGGTACAAAAGGACAAAAAAAAGGACATTAATACTGATCCAAAAACATTTTTCAAAACAAGTGTGTTTCATAAACAAGAGACGCATTGTGATAGTGGCAAAACAAATATTGTTTTTTTAGAAAGTGAGAAATTTCAGCTATTCGAAAGAATGCACTGTCACCAGACCTGGGTAAATCACCCACACATTAACCCCGTTAAATAAAGTAAAATTCCTCCTGATTAAAATTTTTTTCACCAATATTCAGAACAATATTCTTCTAACATGTTTGTATGTTGAGTTCAACGTTTAGCAGAAGATTTGTCAGAGATCTGCAGTTTCTTTCTTCCAATTTCACCATCTAAAGCCATTTCAAATGTGTATTCGACCCAGGTCTGGTAACCACCTGTGTTTGTGGACAAGGAGGTGTGACATCAGCAGCACACCGCTGCTCTGAAACACTATGATGACATCACATAGCCTCCATCTGAAATGATTCCATACATAATAAAACAAATACCCATGTCCTGAAACTGTTATCACTGCCTACTGTTTAAGATCAGAGGACAAAGGTTAAACTTCCCTCGCCGGTGATGCATTATTCTTTTATTTATTTATTTATTTTTTAGCTCATGTCCTTTACCAATATCACAACAAACAAAAAACACTGCTTAAAACTCAATATAGTAAAGTGCAAGGCTATCATTAATATTATTATTACTATTATATTATTGGCAACATCATCAACAATTTTCAGTTTAAAAAAAAGAACTAAGGAATAAAGTGGTCTTTTCTTAAAGTGGTCCAGATTTACTGCCCGAATGAGAGATAGGAGAGAGCCTGAAACTAGCACGTCCACCCTCAGTTTGGAATGTTATTTTTAAGCTGCCCCACATTTCAGTCAGACGCTTGCTACTGTGTGCATTATTACATGGTGCTTTTATAAACCCCACAGCACGCACGCCACACACCACATACTCACGCCATGCACACTACACACACGCACCACGCATGCACCACACATACATACCCTCACGCACATGCACACACACACACACGCACATGCACACACACACACACACCACGCACGCATGCACACACACATACCCTCACGCACATGCACACACACACACAGCACGCACGCACGCATGCACACACACACACATACCCTCACGCACATGCACACACACACACACACACGCACGCATGCACACACACACACACATACCCTCACGCACTCACGCACATGCACACATACACACACGCACCTGCATGCACACACACACCTCACGCACACACACACACACACACACACACACACACACACACACATGCACTCACGCACATGCACACATACACACACGCACCTGCATGCACACACACACACGCACGCATGCATGCACACACACACACATACCCTCACGCACTCACGCACATGCACACATACACACATGCACCTGCATGCACACACACACGCATATCCTCACGCACTCACGCACATGCACACATACACACACGCACCTGCATGCACACACGCACACACACACTCACACACACATACACACACACCTGCATGCACACACGCGCACACACACACACACACACACACACTACAGCAGCGCCTCACTGCTTCACTTTTGTTCGTGCTTTGTCGTCATTTTTAACTTTCATTTCAAATGACTTAAGTTATACACATGTGTATATTTGCTTTTTTCCCTTGAGATGTTTCCCAAATATAGATAAAAAAATTCTATACAAACTGGAAACAAGGTTTTAAGACCTGCACCACAGGACAGACAGATGGACTAACGATGTACTTCACAGGAGCTCATAAAACAACGGTCTGTGCGCTACATTGCCGGACCTTCAGAAAGGTCAATGGCCACCCATACAGATGTTCTGGGGCCAACGGATTCACAAGTTGCAGGTGGGACTCATAAGGTGAAATGCACGCCGCCATTTTGGCTCTCATTAGAACTGCACAGCTTAACACCTGCCCACTGGAAACCAGGCATTTCGCAGCTCGATAGGACACGATTCAAGTCACATGACTCCCACCAGCTGTTACCTTGGAGACCAGTCACCCGTCAATAAACTATACAGCACAACTTACATAGGGGCTATACCTCCCCCTGCTGCTCAGCAGAGGAACTCAAAACAAAAAAAACAAGCAAACTAAACTGCACACCCTCCCAGAACATAGGTGGCGCACTATTTTAACATGAATAAAGAAAGCAGGCTACAGCTATCGCTACATCTGTCCAGGTTTCACACAGATACTCACATGCAGAATGCTCCTGTAATCCTGAGCCCGGGGGGCCGGAAAGAGAACAAGGCCACAGGCCCTTGGGCTGGCAAATGAGGAGGCCTCAAATTCAGCTCATCTGAATGTTAGGAGTGATCTTTCGGAAGCACAGCAGGCAGCGTCGCCCTTGAGTAACTGCTGGCGAAACCCCGCCGCGCTGTTGAATGTACGCTCTGGAAACGGCTCTATCGGTCCGTGTCCATCCTGAGCAGGTAACGGATGTGTGTGTGTGTGTGTGTGCGTAAACTGAAAGCATGTGCCTCTGTGCGTCACGGGGCATTTGCGCACTCAACAGCACCCCCGGTGTTCATGTGTAAATAACGAAAAACATTTTTGTAAATTCCGTAAAATGGGAAACGTAAAATGAAAAAATAAGGAGAAATTGTTTCTCTGCCAGGATTGAAGGAAAGACAAAAACCCTGAAAAATAACATTTAAATCCAAGGTCAAATCTCCAAAGTCCCTCCTCCAGAGAGCGCTGTCAGCATGTGGGCGTGGCTGGGTGGAACTGGGCATGGCCAGGTACTGCTGGGAGTGGCTGGGGGGAGGGGTCAGTAGCTGTCCATCAGCCCGTCGCAGAAAAGGCTCTGCACGTCCAACATGGCCGCCAGCTCCAGCACGCCGCGCTGCAGAACGCTGTTCTCCACCGTGTCCTGCGGGGGCAGCGGGGGATAGGACTCCGGAAAGCTCCGGGCCTCCTGTGATAACAGGGCGAGCAACACAGCTTGTCAATCAATCAATCAAGCACTCCATTACCCAGCACAGCTAGTCAATCAATCAATCAAGCACTCCACGACCCAGCACAGCCAATCAAGCGAGGGAGGGAGGGGCCAACGCACCCGGAACAGCTTGTGCAGCCTCAGAACCGCCGAGCAGAAGATGAAACGGAGCAGCAGCAACCGCAGGAACTCATCACCATAGAACTGCAGAAACGCCTGGTCTGAGAGGGAGGAAGGGAGGGAGGGAGAGGGGGAGGAGAGGAGAGAGGGAGGAGAGAGGGAGGGAGGGAGAGGGAGAGGGGGGGAGGGGGGGGGGAGGACAGAGGAGGGAGGAGAGAGGGAGGGAGAGGGAGGGAGAGGGAGGGAGAGGCAGAGGAGAGGGAGAGGGAGGAGAGAGATGGAGAGAGGGGAGGGGAGAGGGAGGAGAGAGAGGAGAAAGGGAGGGAGAGAGGACAAAGAGGAGAGAGGGAGATACGGGAGAGGCAGGAGAGAGGGGAGAGAGAGAGGGAGAGGGATTGATGAATGACAAAACAGCTGAATGATTGTGAGTGTGTGTTGGGTTTGTCATCTCACTCGCAAATTCAAACAGGGCATATTCACAGTTTTCAGTCACGTGACAGCCACGACGAGGGGGCGGGGAAAAAACGTTCCAGCATGGACGACTGAAACACTGACACACTCTCTCAGTACCTATGGCAGGAGAGTGCGTCATCAGCTGGCCGATATCGCGGTACACCTTCTGCAGGAGCTCCTGGGCCTTCTCCCACATGCCCTGGCGCATGCTGCTCAGCCCGCAGACGTACAGGAAGGCCACCAGGGGGCTGTACAGAAAGAGCGTGAAGAGGCTGCCGCGCTGCGATTGGTCTAGAGGGAGGGGACAGGAGGGGAGGGAGAGGGATGGTGAGGGTGGGGGAGGAGCAGAGAGGGCTGACTCCGCCTCTTAGGCGGCTGTCGGTTATTCCTGTCTCCCCCACAGCCCGGTGGGAACGCAGCACGCTGGGCAGCAGCATCACACAGAGGCACAGCTGAGGCTGATTAGACGTCGCTCATTCGCCTGTTTCATCACAGTTCACTCTGAACGCTATATCCGCCCTGCGACGTTCAGCACCAGCCTTTGAGGTGCCTTTGCTCCCACGCGGTAGGCATTCCGGGGGTGTAACCAATAGCAACGAGCGATGCATTCAAAAACGGGTGTCACATGCACACAATCGCCTTAACGGCGACCGTAGTAACAGTGCGTTGCAATCTGGTCTTTCAATATAGAAACATTTCAAAACATTTCACTAAAGCCCAGGGCTTTCCGAGGCCTCTCCTCTGGAGGTGCGAGGTTGTGATTCTGGGGCGTGTACCTTGCATGCTCTTCGGATACACTGTGGGTGACAGCAAGCACACCATCGGCTGTCCAAACAGGTTCGTGAAATTCTGCAGGGGCCAGATGAAGAAAAAAAACTGAATAAACCAAAAGTTACTCAGATGAATATATGTGTAAAAGAATAGTACACCTTGATGAGCATACATATTGGGGGGGGGGGGGGTAACCCATAAATTAGATCTGTGTTATACAGTATAATATAATATCATTAGTGCAGCTTGTTCTGCTTAAAAAGAGGTCATGAATTCAGCATAAACTCCCGTATAAAGTAAACTGAGCACAAGGCTGTCTCTTGACTGCTGATGCTAAACAGCATAAAATCTGACACCAGGGGGTGCCCTGGCACAAAGATCTAAATCAAACCGAGAGAGAAACGCAGGAAGGGCTCACCTTGTAGGCCGAGCTGTTAGAGGAGTCCACGATGATGAAGAGGGGTTTCCTAGTGAAGGGGAGCAGGTCCCCAGGGTGCAGGCTGTTAAACACAAGAGACACACAAGCGGTGAAACAGTGTGTGGGTCTGTAGCATTTTTCATTTTAATATGTGGTCTTCAGTGGTTGTGTGTGTGTTAATGGGGGGTGGCATGCAGTTTGTGCATGAGCATGCAGTTGAGTGTGCATTAGCACGGTTGTGGGTGTCTGGTTGTGTGCATTAGTACGGTTGTGGGTGTCTGGTTGTGTGCATTAGTACGGTTGTGGGTGTCTGGTTGTGTGCATTAGTACGGTTGTGGGTGTCTGGTTGTGTGCATTAGTGTCGATTCCAGCTTTGGATCCTTAACATCGATACCAAATCTATACCGCGGCAAACCTCTAATAACCAATAATTTCTTAAAGAACTAAATGCAAACTTAACATCTTTTAAAAAATATTTAACAAAATATCTGACGTGAAATCAGGAATTAAGTTACCAAAGACTATCTTGAGCTAGACTATCTTGCTTTATATAAGAAATTTAGTTTGTATTCTTCAAATGACACTGAGGAAAATGCTTTATCCACACTTGTCATGTATCTGTCTGTTATTACTACGCCGGTTGGGATTTGCAGCCCCAGAAGAGATCGGGGTGGTCATCGGACAGATGCTTTGCAGGGCTGAAGCATTTATTGCAAACTGCTGCTGTAATAATGTTGTCATGTTCGCCTACATCATTGGCTTTGTACGCTAAGCACTGTCATATTTCACTTTGAGCACATCCGTGCTTTTCAACAAGCTGGAGATGGTCAGTGTGATCTACCGCCATTATATCCAGCTTCTCTTCCTCAGCGAGGACACAGAGCTAAGCAGCCAGCTCTCTCTCACTCACACACAGACACACTCACAGACACTCACACACAGACACACTCACAGACACTCACACACAGACACACACTCACAGACACTCACACACAGACACACACTCACAGACACTCACACACAGACACTCACGCACCCCACAGACACTCACACATCACAGACACCACCACAGACACTCACACACAGACACTCACACACAGACACACACTCACAGACACTCACACACAGACACACTCACAGACACTCACACACAGACACACACTCACAGACACTCACACACAGACACACACTCACAGACACTCACACACAGACACACACTCACAGACACTCACACACAGACACACACTCACAGACACTCACACACAGACACACTCACAGACACTCACACACAGACACACACTCACAGACACTCACACACAGACACACACTCACAGGCCACTAGGCACGCCCACTACATCAGCCCTTAAATATGCACTAATATGCAGGTTATGTATCAAGTACATGTAGTGGCAGTACATGTTAGTAATGCAGTATGAGTATGTGAGTAATGCAGTAATATCAGTGTGGTTATGTGTGCAGTAATGTGTGTGGCAGTGTGTAGTGTGCAGTAAGTGTGGAGTGTGGTATGTGTGCAGTAATGTGATGTGGCGTGTGTGTTATGTGTGCAGTAATGTGTGGCAGTGTGGTTATGTGTGCAGTATGTGCAGTGTGTGTGGCAGAATGTGTGGTGTGATGTGTGCAGTAATGTTGTGGCAGTGTGGTTATGTGTGCAGTAATGTGTGGCAGTGTGGTTATGTGTGCAGTAATGTGTGTGGCACTGTGTGGTTATGTGTGCAGTAATGTATGCGGCAGTGTGGTTATGTGTGCAGTAATGTGTGTGGCAGTGTGGTTATGTGTGCAGTAATGTGTGTGGCAGTGTGGTTATGTGTGCAGTAATGTGTGTGGCAGTGTGGTTATGTGTGCAGTAATGTGTGTGGCAGTGTGGTTATGTGTGCAGTAAGTGTGTGGCAGTGTGGTTATGTGTGCAGTAATGTGTGTGCAGTGTGGTTATGTGTGCAGTAATGTGTGTGGCAGTGTGGTTATGTGTGCAGTAATGTGTGTGCAGTGTGTTTGTGTGCAGTAATGTGTGGCAGGGGTGGTTGTGTGCAGTAATAGTGGCAGTGTGGTTGTGTGCAGTAATGTGTGCAGTGTGGTTATGTGTGCAGTAATGTGTGGCGTGGTTTGCATAATGTGTGCGTGTGTGGTTATGTGTGCAGTAAAGTGTGTGGCAGAGTGTGTTATGTGTGCAGTAATGTGTGGCAGGTGTTAGTGTGCAGTAAGTGTGTGGCAGTGTGGTTATGTGTGCAGTAAAGTGTGTGGCAGAGTGTGGTTATGTGTGCAGTAATGTGTGTGGCAGTGTGGTTATGTGTGCAGTAAAGTGTGTGACAGTGTGGTTATGTGTGCAGTAATGTGTGTGGCAGTGTGTGGTTATGTGTGCAGTAATGTGTGTGGCAGTGTGTGGTTATGTGTGCAGTAATGTGTGTGGCAGTGTGTGGTTATGTGTGCAGTAATGTGTGTGACAGTGTGGTTATGTGTGCAGTAATGTGTGTGGCAGTGTGTGGTTATGTGTGCAGTAATGTGTGTGACAGTGTGGTTATGTGTGCAGTAATGTGTGTGACAGTGTGGTTATGTGTGCAGTAATGTGTGTGGCAGTGTGCGGTTATGTATCATACTCACCAGTGCATCTCCTTGGGCGCCTGGTTCCTCTTCTGTAGCATCTCCCCGTTCACCACGTCACGGTTACTGTTAGTGAGGACACCTCCAAAGTCATAGGGCCCTGAAACCAGGGCAGATTACACACGTTATAATACACAAACACAAACACACACACTCACACTAACGCACTCTCACTCACGCATGCACACACACACAAACACAATAATACACACACACGCACGCACACACTATATACACACGCGCACACACACACACACATGCACACACACACACACACTCACATGCATGCACACACACACATTCAAACAAGAAAACAAAGAAACCCCTTTGCTTTCAAAGGATGCATTTTACAAGACAGTTATACAATTTTAGCTGGAGCACCTCCCAGAGAAGCTCTTACCTGACATGGCCCTCCAGCAGCCCCCCCAGCACCCCCCCCCCCACCATCTGCCTTGCTTCCTGAGGGACTATGGGTAACGGCCGCCTCATTTCAATGGAGAAAAGCCCGTCTGCTTTTATGTGCCAGGATGAATTAATGAGGCAGAGAGCCAGGCGCTGCGTGTCCTATGTGGCCACGGAAAAAATATTGATCTTCTGGGGTGAAATACCGCCAAGTGCAGCGAACCAGGCAGGGCTTAAATCCCGCCATTAAACGCTTTTTAATGTACAGGACCACTGGGGGTTCTTTCTGAGGCGTGAAAAGGGTGAGCTACGCTTTTTTCCTTTCTTTTATGTTTTTAATGTGGGTCACATGGGGGGGGGGGGGTTTCCTCAGGACAACAAAATCCTTCCCGTAAATGAGCAGCAGGTGGCGATGTTCCTACCCAAACACATACAGCCCCACCTTAAATTATTTTTTTTAAATGGTGTGCTTAAATGCCGTTTATCTTAAATGAAAAAATGAAAAAATGTAATCTTTTCATTCAAGGCTCAGTTATGCTATATGTGTTTAGGCTGTATCGTTCAGGCCGACCCCTGTGCTAAGCATGCTGTGCAGCATACTGGCTCCTGCTTATCGATGAAAGGGGGAGGCAGGAGCTTTGATTTGGGGGAAGCGGAGGGGAACGGGTGCTCACCTTCATAGTCGTTGCGTCCGGTGGGGAAGACTCCGGTGGCCGAGAGGTAGACCAGCAGCACGCTGTTCGCTGGCAGCTCCTGCAACAAGCACCGCAAGCAACACGATGAACAACACTATGAAGAGTGAGAGGGAGCAGCCTCTATGACTACGTCACCATAGAAACTATGTCACTATAGTAACAGCTTCAGCATATGCGAGTGTTCCTGAAACACTGGGACGCACTCACACTACTCAGGCTTCACACCTCCACTATGTGCTACAATCTGCCTGTGACAGAGAGACCGGGAGACAGAGAGTGATAGACAGCAGGAGGCCGAGAGAGGGAGAGATAAACAGCGAGAGACAGAGATAGTGGGAGACAGCAAAATGAAGGGGGAATATGGATGAAGAAGGAAAAAGATGGGGGAGGGGGACAGAGCAGAAGAAGAGAGTGAGATGGAGAGGGGAGAAGAGGGAAGGGGGCAGGACTGAGCAGGGGAGAGGGAAGGGGGCGGGGCAGAGTGAAGGGGGCGGGACTACGTGTGACAGTGGGCAGTGGGTAAGTCTGAGCAGGGCAGGGGGAAGGGGGCGAGTCTGAGCAGGGCAGAGGACAGTACAGGATACGGACCTTGAAGGAGGCAGACAGGAAGGCGTAGAGCTGGCTGAAGGTGGGCTTATACAGCAGGTACTTGTGGGGGTTCTCTCTCTTAGCCGGCTTCTCTGTGGGCTCCTGCGAGGATGCACAAGACACTCAGTATACAGCGCTCACAAGGTAGTTTGGTGTATTTATAAAGCAGTAATAAAGGCAGTTTGGTGTATTTATAAAGCAGTAATAAAGGCAGTTGGGTGTATTTATAATGCAGTAATAAAGGCAGTTGGGTGTATTTATAATGCAGTAATAAAGGCAGTTTGGGGTATTTATAAAGCAGTAATAAAGGCAGTTTGGATTATTTATAAAGTAGCAATAAAGATAGCAGTCTGCATGTATAAAGCAGTAGTTACTGAGTGCTCCCTCACCAGTGAGCCTGGCTTGGTGTTCGGTGTTGCCAGGGTGATGGGTTCTCGTTCCAAAGCCTGGAGCATGCGGAACATATCGATGGTCAACTCACTGAACTTCACCTGAGAGACAGAGAGAGACACAGACATCACAGCACTGCCACGCTCACGCAGACACACACGTGTGCACACATACAGAACATGCATGCACACGCACACACCTGAGAAAGAGAGACATCACAGCATTGTCTCTTGTTCTCTCACTCTCTCACACACACACACACACACACACACACACACACACACACCCCTTAGATACAGAAATCACAGTGCAGTCACACATGCGCACACTGTACAAACACATACACACACATACTATTATTACAGGAGTTAAGCATGCAATCTTAAACATTAACAATATCAACAGGCCAGAAGTGGAAGCGTACCTGGTTGCTGCAGTTGCCGACGATGAGGGCGTCTGACAGGGCGAGCTGACCAACCACCATGCCCTGCTCCAGCTGGGGCACGCCCCCTTCCAGCAAACGATTGGATGTGATCACAATGACATTATTGTCATTCAGCACCATTACTGGATCCGCCTAGACACACACACGCACACGCACACACACACACACACACACACACACACACAGTGGTGTTTTTCAGCAGGGACACACTCTTTTTCTCTTCTTTATTTTATTTTTAAGCTTTTTTAACGCCCAAGCCAGTGGGGATCACTGGAGCATGACGAGACAATGTCATCCCAGCCAGCTGAAACCCTGCCATCCCTGCCAGCCCTGTGTGACTCAAGAGCCAAATTTAATGCACCCTCAGAAAATAGAACAGGCGTGACAAAGCACAATACTGTGGCAATGGTATTCTGTCCTTGGGCATGCTTGCTCATGAATATTCATGAACTGTGACATCACAATGGACAGCTGTACAGTTTGGAACTAGAGGGCACGTAATGAATACAGAGGGTGATCGGCTGTCTGGTTAGTGATGTCTCTCACCTCCACAAAAGCAGCCACTTCCTGTAAAACCAGGTTCCACTCCAGCTGGTCCTCTGTGTTAAAGCGGTGAGTGTAATCTTCTATCTCATCTGACAGCTCCTGCACACAGACAGACAGACAGACACACACACACACACACAAAAACGAAGGCCCATGCACACAAAGACGCACACAAAAAATAAATCAGTCATGAGTCACATGACACAAGGGCCTCATATTTTCAAAACTGTAAAAAAATAAGAAAAAAAAGCCTCTGTCCTCACCTTAACCAGCACCTTCACCAGATCCATCTTATTGAGCAGGAGGCAGACCACGATGTAGCGAGCGTAGTACCTCAGCTTCTTCACCACTAACTCAGGCCTGGGAGGCCAGTGGAGGACAGGAGGTAGCAAGAGAGGAGGAGGAGCAGGAGGAGGAGGAGGGAGCAAGGAGGGAGAGAAAGAAGAGACAGTGTTGAGGAAGAACCCGCAAAATTGAAACGGGGAGAGTCAAAGCCAAGACCTGCCGTGTGACAAGATCATATCAACCAGCCAATGAGAATGCAGGAAACACGAGGGGTTGCGAGAACTCAAAAACTCAGTGAGATGCCCACATGCGCTCGACGCAAACACTCGAGCCCGCCCTGTGGGCGTGGCCATGGACACACCTGGTCTCACCTGTCCTCCTTGTTGACCTGGAAGTAGTAGGAGCGCTGGCGGATGGCGGAGTAGAAGGAGAAGGCCTCGTTCAGGTAGCTGGTCTCGGAGGTGCGGAGGCTGCACACACACAAGCACGCACAAAAACACTTACCGGACCAGCCATATAAACGCAGACACACGAGCACTTAAACACCAAACAGGCACGGGGAAAATATTCAGAGAACATCCATTTTATTCCATATTCCGATTAACAGTAGAGTGATAGCAAAGCCTGGCCCACCTTGGTTAGACAAACAATTTGCCAGTTTTTTTTAGGAAACACGGCTGTAATCATGCAACATAGCCAGCTACCGCACGAGATAATTGAATTTTTGATGACAAAACATTAATGTTAGCACTTATCTAGTGAACTGGAAAACCGCCCATTTGTACTCCCATTCACAAAAGGCTGAAATAAGTTAAATTTAACATTACATTAATATAACATATACAAACTAGCTAGTTGGGGTGTACAGATGTGCCACAATTTGTATCTGTATCTGTATTTGCTGAATGATGAAATTACTTGTATTTGTATGAGTATATGGATAGAAACAGGACGTGGGTGTGGTTTAAACTGGAAGAGACTAAATGTCAAGAGGGAAACATTTCTAGCTTCACATACACTATGATTGATATCCATCATATACTTCAGCATTAAGACAGGTGCACAGTAAACTTTTTAGTGTGTGCCTTCAGATAGCCCTCATTTAAAGACAAACCACACCAGCGGGTCACACCTAGCAAGTTTTAAACACTTGGAAAAGAGCTGGAAAAGACATTTAAATGATATAAGAGCCATTTCTCTATGACCTATAGTAATGGGGATATGACAAGTCAAATTCACCGAGTCACGCTAATTAGTCCAAAATTAATTAGCCCATACCCCCCAGATTAACAATCAGAGACAAGTGTAATTTTGGCCCCAGTGGTTTATTCTAAGACCTTTCTAAATCCACATGCCAAATCTTAGTAAAATTTGTGATTATGCAGTCCAAAAGTGTGTTGAATTGACCCGGACTTACCCACATGTAAATGGCATAACTGCAATGTGACCCTAACCAGAATAAGGACCCATTATTCAGAATGTGGTATGCATGTAACTGTGGCCACTGTGACAGTGATGCAGATGAAAGGCAGGATCTTACTAGTAGTGGTAGTACAGCTGGCCTATTTTGGAGGCAACCTCCCCGATCTGCCACCTCTTCAGCCCATACCGACTGTCCAGTACCTGCCTGTGAAGACACACACACACGGGCGTACACACATACAGACACATACAGACACAATGTAGAGGTTTCTTTCCACCCAAAGCAAACCAGGGATACAGTTAATACTGAGCAACAGTGGACTGTCTCCCCCATCTCTCCCTCTCTCTGACCAGTTTCCAGAAGGCAGAAAGCATAAATCTCTAGTTCTAGAGTGAATGATCTTCTTTACATTTCCTTCCCTCACCAGGACTGAGGGGGGCACCCAGTCCTTTTGGGACAATCAGAAGAGTGAAAAGCCCAGACTGGAAGCACTGAGAGGGTTGTGGAGAAGCAGAAAGTGCTAACGCACGCTGGCTTAGCCAGCATTAGGGCGGGGCTTCGATTAAGGGCGACAGGCCTGGAGAAACGGCAGCCAATCACTGCCTGGACTCCAGAGCTGAGCTCACCTGTGCTGCTGCTGGAACTTCCACAGCTTGGTGTAGACGTCAAAGGTTCGGCCAAAGTAAGACTGCCACTGTTTGTGCCCGTACTGCGGCAGGTCCCTGAGGGGGAGAAGGGGGGCACACCGTCAGAAACATAGCCACAACCACACCTATATGTGCAGCAATGAATTCTGGGTCCTCCTCCTCCCTTTCATGGCAGCATGCAGCTCTGTCAACAATGATACTTCATTTAAACAATTAATAACAGGACTGGTCCATGCAATTATTGCTTATAACAATAATAAATAACTGTATTCTGCTACAATAACTGTAACTTCTGCTAGAACCACACAGTCCCTATCTCAGATCCGGAGTCTGAGGTAAACAAGAGGTCAGTGAGAGAAAGAGGGAAGAAGGGAGCGGTAAAAAGCAATGGAGAGAGAGGGAGAGACAAAGAGACTATCTTCAAAGAGACAGCTTTCCCAGCACACAGTAAACCAGTCAGCGCAGTCTTTTTGTACAATGAGGCAAGTTTTACAGCGCCTACCACCCACCCTCTATAAGCGCTCAAGTTAAATTCACTTCCCACAATTCCAATGTCCAATGTTCATTTGGTGCCACTACTGCCTGTCGGAAAAATGTTAAGATAATGTTCTGCAAAAGAGGACAGAATTCCTAAAACATTCAATTGATTATAAGGCATTTGTGAATTAAATTTTTGCCAATAATATTAGCATGGGTAAGAAATATGATTTAATTAATAATTTTGAGTATGAGGGAAGATTTGGAAAGTCTGATGATCTGCCTAGCAACAGACATGAATAAGAGTGAGGGGACAGTGTGTGAGCGTGTTTCTGTCAGAGAGAGCGTGTGTGTGTGTGTGTGTGTGTGTGAGTGAGTGTATGAGTGTGTGTTGGTGCGCATGCGTGTGTATAATGAGTCAGACAGTGATGACGTGATGCTGTGGGTTCTGCCTGCCCGAGTGGAAGTGCAATGTGTCCTTTCTTCCCAAAAAATTAAAAAAACAGTTCCAAGCCCCATCGCCATCTCAAACCGTTCCCATGGCAACACATCAGGAGACCGCAAAGACAAGGGGAAACACAATACACTGAGCCTGGGAGAAGAATATTACACTTACAACAACAGAACCATCCACATGTTCATGCACACACACAAATACATATCACACACATGCATGTTTGCACGAACACACACAAGCATACGTATTCACGCTTATTTACACACACACACACAAGCGTGCACACAAACACACACGCACGCACACACGCACGCACGCAGACACAGTACTTCTCTCACTCATTCTTCACTGCAGAACACAGAAGAGACTCAGAGGAGCCTGATGAACAGACGGTAGGTTAAGCAGGGCTGAAAATGTGTAAATCAGTTCTCCCCGGTCCCCCACCCCGGTCCCCCACCCCGGTCCCCCACCCCCGTGCCCAGCCTCTGATTTACAGCTGGGCTCCTTCCGGGGGAATAGATCTTCCGGGGATTAATCCTGTTGGAGGAGATGGGGATTTAATGGTGCATGGAATGAAATTAAACAGCCGGAAGCCCCTCCCCCACAACCAGCGAGGTCACCTGGGGTGAGAGGCACAGATCATATCAGCACAGTCTGAGCGTGCATGTGTGCACACGCGTAACTGTGTGTATTTGAGCGTAGTGTTTTAGGGAGCGTGTTCGTGTCCTAACGTACGTGTATGAGCACGTGTATATGCGTGTGCGCACAAATGTGAGCATACGTTTCTGTGGACATGCGTTTGTGTGCACTTACGTATGGGCATCTGTGCATGCGAATGTGTGTTTGTGTGCGTGTGTGTGTGTCTATGTGTGCATGTGTGTGTGTGCGTGTGCGTATGTCTATGTGTGCATGTGTGTGTGTGCATGCGTGTGTGTGTGTGTATGTCTGTGTGTGTGCATGTGTGTGTGTGTGTGTGTGCGTATGTCTATGTGTGCATGTGTGCATGTGTGTGTGTGTGCGTATGTCTATGTGTGCATGTGTGTGTGTATGTCTGTGTGTGTGCATGTGTGTGTGTGTGTCAGTAGGACAGATGTGGTTATTCATCAGACTGGTAACCTCATGTCAAAACCAGGAGACTGTGCTGCAGGAGGAGTATTCTTCCCAGCGACAGTCAAACCTTGCTCAAAAATGGTCAAAATGCACCAATTCTAATCTTCTACTTAATAACTGTAAAATATATAACTATAACTATAACAATAGTTGTATTTTTTAATTGGCTCCTCTGATTTTTTTTGGAATCTCTAAACCAATAAAATACATTTTCAGAAGACACATCAAATCTGAATGTTTCTGCTCATCAACGGAAGGCAGACAAACTTTCAGTGTTAAGAATATGGAGCCGAGAATCTGGTAAGAGTCTTGTAGAACCCGCAATACACACACAGCTGGATTTACACAAATGTAACCCTGTGTGACCTCTGACCCCAGTGACCTGTAAGGTCACTCATCCAGAGGCGTGACAATGACATAGGACACACCCCCTGAGCACTGAAGTGAAAGGGGGGGGGGGGGGGGGATGGAATATCCCAAATATTCTGTTCCTAAGCCCCTTCCTACTCTCTAGCCCTAAATCCCTGTCTGGAGGCCTGGAGATAAAAACGCAGTCTGAACAGAAAGTGAAAAATAAAATAAACTGCTGAAAGTTGAAGTTTGAGTCTGCGGGCGCTCTGAGGACGGTTCTGGGTCTGAGCGCGCTCAGTCAGCATCACGGCCACTCCGGCTGTCTCACGCTGCATCCCTCACACAGCAAGACTGACTGATAAACTGCGACTGCACCACATGAACCGCGCCATCGACTGCTACTGCCCCACAGAAAACACAAACACAAACACTAATGAACTCACACACGTACACTCATATATCAGACTTTCTCTCAAGCACACACACACACACACACATTCTTATACAGACACCAGACTCTCCCCCTCAACGAGTACACCACACACAGACAAACACATTTTCATTCCCTACGAACAATTTTCTTTAATTTTCTTGCTTGCACACGCACACTGGAACACTCTTAGGTGGTAATGTACAAACATAGAGACACAGAGAAATAGACAATAAAGGCTAATGCAACACACATGTGCTGACACACACACATACACATATGATGCACATAAACACACGGCTTTTGCTGAGACAATGGCAAAAATGGACAAATACTACATTTATTGCACAGATAGCCACATATAACATACTAATGTACTCAAATGCTATTGATCAGCATTATCATTTACAACATATTAATCATGTTTGCATTTGGATTATTACTACTGTTACGGTTTCCATTCATTCATGGTATTCTGTTTATTTCTGTCTTAACACATAATTTCACAATACATTAGAACAAGCAGGAATGCCAACATATTGAAATAAGATAGAGAGAGAGGGGAGAAAATGGGGAGACATAGAGGAGAGAGAGAGAGAGAGAGAGAGAGAGAGCAAGAGATACAGCCTGCAGCAAATGACATACTCAGACTATAAACAGACTTGCTAAAAATGACTGATTAACTCCAAAGCAACCCAGCAGCCATGAAACGTCTGATGTGACCATTTCTGCTTTCCTTTTTCATTTTCTAATTTTCTCTAATCGAGAAAAACAAACACATAACCCTGAGTTAATTTGGGCAGAATCCAGAATCGGAGCTAAAATGTTCTGAAATAAATTAAATATGGATAAAGTGTTGACTCAAGTCAATATATTAAAAAATCCATTCTACTCATGGGAGTCTAGGGGTCACATTTAATTAATACAGAAGAAAGGCACAGGAAAAAAAATGTAATTGCAGACAGAAGAGAACACTAGATACAACAGAATCTTTATCTTCTGTGGCAGTACTATCAGAACTGGGCCCTGGCGGAAAACCTTAAAAGAATCATATTTTCTAATGGAGGCTGCACATTATAAGGCATTAACAATAAACCACCCCCATAACTGTGCCATATATCAGTATGGCAATCAGAACACCAGAACTTCAGTATGACAGAGAATGCAATGAAGGAATGAGGAGAGAATTTTGTGCCATAAAAGTGAGCAACAAATCACACCAGCTACAATCCAGTCCAAACTCAGTGATGATACCGCTTCATTCGGCATAACTAATTTAGTGAAAAACACATGCAGACATTGGATATCCAATGATCACAAATTCACAATCATGCAAAAATAATCCCTGAAATGATGGAAGCTTGAAAAAAATAAATAAGTATAAAAAATCTGATTAATAGAGTCAGAGGTTGCTACATTATTCCTAGGTTCTGGAAAAGCATAAGAGATTCTCCTACACACACAAACATGCCAGCACTGCTAAGCAAAGGAAACATAAAGAGCGGATCAAATTATTAAAACAAACCAACATGAAACCTGAAGAACTGAGATAATGAGCAGGGGGCCATTTCAGAGGACATGGGTCCAGGGTTGATCACGCAGCTTTCAGTGTGACAGTGTAGGAAACAGACGGTCAGGCAAGGCAGTGAGACGGACGGACAGACAGACAGGCGCACCTCAGGCCGTTGAAGAGCTGCTTGGACTTGTCCAGCAGGTAGCAGAAGTCTGTGACCGTCTTCCTCTCGCCCAGGGGAATGTCATCATCCAGCCCCGCCCCCGTCATGGCGCCAGGTTCCCTCCGCTCAGTCCTGCGCGGGGACACACAAACTGTATAAGCACGGATACACACACACACACACACACACACACACATATATGCACACACACACACACACACACACACATATATGCACACACACACACACACACACACACACACACGCACAATATGCACACACACACACACATGCACACATATATGCACACACACACACACACACACATATATGCATACACACACACACACACACACACGCACACATATATGCATACACACACACACACACACACACACAGATATGCACACACACACACACACATGCACGCACACATACATGGATACACACACGTGCACACAAACGTACACATGCATACATACACATGCATGTACGCAAGCATACACACACGCACACACATATGCATGCATGGACATACACACAAACACACATACACATGTACACCCACACATACACAAACAAACACATATATACATGTATGCATACATACACACAAGAGAAAGAGGGGGAAGGAGTCTCTCAAATTTCTGTTCATTCTGATCTTATGAAACTGATGCGCATTCAGTAGTCTACAGCGTACAGTTAACTGAGTGTACACAGAGAGTGAGCGAGTGACTGTGCACAGTGAGTGTGAGAGGGTGAGAGTGTGCACATTTTGGGTGAGAAAGTGAGACGGTGTGAAAGTGAGAGTGAGATGGTGAAGGGGTGCATGGTTCTCAGATCTGCATCAGTCTGACACTGCTCCCTCTAGGTGAGCCTCACCCTCGTCTCTCAGCAAAACTGTTCCTGTCTGACCTCATGGAACAGGAAGGAGGCCGCAATGAGGGAGAATCTGGCAGGGTCTGCCCACCATATGCCGCCAGGTTAGAGGAGGAGGAAGCAGCGCTGTCTGGAGTTTGGCTAACGTGCAAGAAAACCGTGCCCAGGAAAGGAGGCTCGAGAACACCACGGAAACCTCACTCTGCAACGTCTGCTCACTGAGAGGATTCACACAGTCACAGCACAACGGCGCAGCCAGCAAACCAGCGACAACATCAGTGTGCTAAAACCAACAACCTCACGTGAGAGGGGCAGACAGAGAGGGAGAGAGAGACCATGACACATGAGACAGAAGAGAGGACAGATGGACACACCACACTCCTTCCAACTGCGTCCATAAGAAAGCAACTGCACACACACACACATGCGTAAGCGTATACATACACACACACGAGCATGCACGCCTGCACATTTCCATACACACACATGCTCTCAAAAAAATGAATCGTTGGATTTACTTGATAAAACTATGGACAGTGGCTTCACAAAATATTATTAAGTATATGCAAAGTTCTACTTAATCAGTTGCATATACTTAATAATACTGTGCAACCACTGTCCATAAGTTTATTAAATCAAGAAATTCATTTTCTTTGAGTCTGCATACAGACACATACACACACCCACAAAACACACATGTACACACAACGACACACACATGCATGGACACACAGATGCACACACTCTCCCACACAAACACACACTAGGTCAGGAACGGGACTCTCAAACTCTTGTTCTCCATGCATTAGTGCATTCAGGTGATATGGCTAAAGAAGAAAACTTCCAGCAGGGCTTGTATCGAGCCAGCTCATACGTGAATAATTTATTCTTCTGGCAGAAAAAGGCTGTGCTTCACACAATGAAACTTCATGGACTCGCCATTAGTATTAGTGCTATTATTAATGCTGTATTCAGCAGCTCTGGCCTGCCAACCTTCTTTCAGAGTTAATATGAGCAAATGTCTTGTGTTAGTATTTCTGAAAGCAGCCAGACTGCTGTAACCTGGAAGTACACACACACACACACACACACAGTGTATGTGCACATGCGTACACACATATAACTACACACATGCACGCGTGCGCGCGACACACACACACACAGGGTATGTGCACATGCACACACACACAAACCCTATGCACATGCACACACATACATGCACATTCTGACACATATTGGCACGCATACATTTTTATCGACTCAGTAACATAGTCTGACACTTTAATATGAATAATATTGGCCCAGTGTTGACTGACATGAGGATGAGAGAGAGGATGAATCCAGCAACTACCCTCTTCCCCAGCTGATGTAAGAGCTCTCTCTCCCTCCCTGCCTTCCTCTCTCTATCTCTGCCTCCCTCTCACCCTCTCTACCTTCCTCTCTCCCTCTGTGCCTCCTTCTCCCCCTTTCAGCCTCCTTCCCTCTCTCTCTCTCCCTGAGAGGAGGGAGCCGTTGCACTCAGGCACACTCTGTGTGGAGAGGAACAGCTTCTGTGCACAAATGAGACTGACCCATTTACTCTGCCTTCAGGAGAATGCATGAGCACCACTGCGCCAGAGAGTCCGTCACAACATGCAGGGGAAACCCCGACCGTGTGAGTGTGAGTGTGTGTGAGAGTGTGTGTGTGCATGTGCGTATAGCCATAGGAGTAAGTGTGACCAGAATTCCTGAAAGAAATTGCGAGATTCACCCAAGCGCCTCAGGGAATGAACTGGGGGAAAAATCTCCATGTATCATGAGGATTTTTCAATGAATGGCTTGAGACTGAACTGAAGTGGAATTGACCACCGAACCCGGAGTTGTGCATTAATAGATCCGCCCCAGTCCTCCTCTGTACAAACGCACACCAAATTCACACACATGCATCAAATCCTACCCTTTAGAGTGAACGACATCACACATTGGTCTCCACCCCATGCTATGACAGAACGGCATGCAAGCAGTCTAGCTCAATAGCAGCCTTCACTGACTGGCTGTACAGCATGTGTAGTCACTGTAATACAATTCCCATCAAGTGCCTCAAAGGCATTGCAAAGACTATGCAATGAACTATGGGAGATGGAGGCAAAGGAAACAGAAATGGCAGCATACACTCTCTTTGACGGTAAAGTTTCAAAGGCAATTACATCGTTTTGGCATGCGGAATTGCTTGATTCGCAGAGGACAAGTACCCAAACATGTAACCTCTGAGATAATGACAAAGACCCAAGTGCATGCAAATCTAGGCTACATTTTTATTTTTTTTAGATGAAACAGGAGGTCTTCCCAACTATGTCATCAGGTGCAATTTGTCTCAATCTAGGCAGCACTACCCAGCAGGTTGTTATACATATCCTCTCATAGTAAAATAATATATACATATTTTTGACGTTTTTGGATAAATTTGTACTTCAAAGTTATGCTACTTGCTCGAAGTCTCCCCCAATTACAAAAAGCATCGCCCGATGTAATTCTGTTTAAAGGAAAACATAGTGGAGCCCTTGACAAGGACATGCGGGGACATACATTTTGACCGGCATAACCCTCTACAGAAGTACCCTTCATGTCACAAAACATATTAACATAAAAAAAACATTTAATGGTATTTCAAATATGACAGAGCAAAATATATGGTCGCACAGACAGTGGCGAACCCACGCTGTCACACATTTGGGTAGCTCGCGCGCTGTCAGGAGGTTGAACCTCCTCTGTCTTGCGCGGCACCGAGCCTATACTGACTGAACCCGACAGGGCTCTCTCTTCGCCGTTGCTAGATCCCATGTAGCCTATATGTACGAGGGAAGGTACTGTGGATCCCAAAAAACAAACACTGCGATATGTGAATGTTGTGCACATTTTCACTGGTTTTGTAAAACACACACAACCTGAAGATATAGGGGACACCGAAAAAACATTCCATCTTTTTGTCAAAATAAATAAATAAATAAAATAATAATTAAATAAATAAATAATACGGAGGTCCGGTGTCACATCCAGTCCCCAAACACAATTCTAATGAGAATGCATGAGTCTTCAACGACCACGGTTAGTAAATAGGCACGAGCCTTCATTGCAAAGCCAAAACGCATTTCCATTGTGCATTTCCAATGTTCATTCGAATACACACAAAGGAGCGCATGCACATAGTTCGGCTGCTTCCCGTCTTCCACATGAGATAATTGTCTATTAATCTAAAAAATATAGAGTTAATGTAGCTTATACATAGCTTAATGTCATTTGACCAGAATATATACATACATGCTCATTTACCTTCAGGCAAACGATGTAATGTAGCCTACACGTCTCTATTTGCAAGGAAAGTAGGCTACATGCGACGCTGGCTTTCTATTTATTAATATTTTAAATTACCGTTAAAACAGACAATTATCTTAAGTAATTTCATTTGTAATCGGTCATTAAAACGCACATGTAAAATACTGCTTCAAAGACCCCTGAAAAAATATTCAGAGTGAGTTATTTATTTGTTTACTTATTTATTAGCGATAAGCAGGACACATCATTGACACTCCTACTTAGATAAATTGACTATTGTTGTGGATCGATGCTTTAATTTAACTGCCAAGTCCGCCCATTCCGATTAAATAGGTTGATTGTCATGTAACGTGCAAGATGGTTAATTGTGGCAAACAGACTCTAACTCCATAGTCTACGTACCTCCTGTAGCAGCAGTGTCCAAATACCGGCAGCTTACTGTCATACAACCCATCAAAAAACATGACCACCACACCTTTCCGAGCGGCCAGTTACTAGCTTACTAAGGCTGTAAAAACTGCTAAAGCAAAAAAATAATATTAATAAAATAAATTACTTACCGCTTTTCTGGAACTGCTTCTATTAACTGGTGCGTGCCCCTTCGAATCCAGTTGCAAGAGCAGGGCGACGTCTGCTGCCAATTTGCCTGATACTGTACAACATAAATGAATGACAGTTGCGATTTGAAAGCGTCTGTAGGACAAAAAAAAAATACCGAGACTAAACCCCTATGGACACGGTGTTCTGTACTCCTCCACACCAATTGCGGAGCCTATTTCGCTGTCAGCGACACAAGGTAGCTTGATGATGTAGGCTACTGCTGCACGGAACCAGGTATGGTGTCGCCAGTTAAGTTGAATCTCCCCCTCAGCTCAGCTCATTCGAGTTTCTCACTCTGCATTACCGTATTCGGCCTGCGAGATTAAAATACAACAAAGGAACAAGGCGGTTTTGGAAAAGACCATCTGCCGTCTGCAAAACTTTGTAAATGTAAATGCACTTATTTAAAATCTGGAAAATAACGCTAGATTAGATCATTGATGGTTGCTACTTATGGTAGCGGGAAAGCTATCTAAGAATTCTTATAACTTGATAATTAAAACTAAATCATGTGTTGTCTAGGCCACTCGCATGCGCGGATTTATCATTTAAGATATGCACCTTGCCAAAATGTTTAAGATAGATATAAGTATTTACGCTTCAAGTATGTAGCTAACCAGAAAGCTAACAACCGTGGCGAGATAGCAATCTCGCCTTGTTGCAACGTACAAGGTTAGCAAGCAGACAGGCTACTTTCCCATAGATTTTACTCGCCTGCTCAAAACAACTGTATCCAGACCAAGTGGGAAACGCATATTTGGAATAGAGTCACGGCAGCCAATGAAATGTCGGTCGCACCTTCACATGAAACTTGCCGTTTATTACATCTCCGTGAATTAGCGGCGAACTTAAAAAGAGCTGGTAGCAGCCCAGTCTAGTTATGCCTGCAAGGAGCTCAACTTCAGCACACCCACATTCCACGTCTGGCCAACTGAACTAGTCTCGCCGGTGGGTTCAAAAGACGTCACGCTAAACTGCGAATTTCATTCGCCAAGAGGCTTGTCGGTAAAGCCGGATGAAGTCACATCATTTCCTCGCGCGCTGTCAATTGGACACAGCGCCAATACAAGGTAAATACAGTTCAGGATTTCAATGCTCAAAACCGTGCTTTGTCGATCAATATCATCAATAGCATAATTCAGAAATACATTACAAATATTTTATGATTGACAGAGAAATGCAAATAAATAGCACACATGCAAAGTTAATAATAAAGGATTTTATTTTCAATATTTTAATAGGTATGTAGGTTGCAGTCTCTACAATAATAAAATACAACAAATCTGAGGAAAAAAACAAAAAACAAAGAAAAAACAAAATCAATAGAATTATTTGAATGTACAAATTCTTCACAGCCAAATCTGTCCCATTCACTGTGGTGTCTGCTCTGACCCCTGCCCCATATACAGAATTCATAATAAGACTTCAAAGATCCCCCGGTTGTGGGGGTAAGCAGGGGTGTATCAAGTTTTGGTCTAAGAACACAGGTGGCACAGAGTCCTTTGAAACAACACGTGACAGCAGAACTGGGCAGCAGATAGAAATATGAAGACCGAAGGAATCATAGGACTGTGTGTTTCACCATTCCTAAATGCCAGGGACCAAAACGATAATTCATAAAAGCTGATTGACAAGTGGAAATAAAAAAAATCTCCCCTCAAAGTTATTTATTTATTTTTTTTAAAAGGAAGGGGGGCTCTGCAACAAACCACATTTTTCCGAGCGAGGAACAAAGGTGGCAAGTCTGCATAAAAAAACCATGATATAATTCCTTAAAAAAGATACTCAGAAGGAAAAAAAAAGACAGGTGAGGCGAGAGAGGGGAGAGAGGACAGGGGAGGGGCTGAGGGGCGGAGCCGTGTGCTTAGAGGAAGTAGGGCGTGGTGGTCCGGGGCGGGATGACCCTCTCGGAGTCGGGCACGGCGCGGAACAGCTTGGGCTCCCTCGTGTTGACGTCCTTGAACACCATGATGGAGGCGATGTTGCCGCAGCGGTAGCAGTAGTTGGGCGCCGACCACACCGTCACCAGCTTCTCGTCGAACATGAACTTGTAGCCCTCGTGCACCAGCTGGTGCGCCCTGCAGATCAGCTTCAGGTTGTTGATGTGAACGAACTTGGGCGCGAGAGACAGAGAGAAAACAAATTAGAGAATGTTTCCTTTCAAAATTCTAACTACACCCAAATTCTCTGAACTTGCCTGAAACCGAACAAATTCAAATCCACAGGGGTGAGGAAGAGCGCTGTACATATTACAGTGAGCAATATGGCCCGACCTGCCATAGTCTATGATCACAGCTGACTCTCCCAACCCGTTAAAGGGACAATTCATCCCTCCAGGAGTGTCTTTCGACCTCAGCTCCACCAAGTTTGAAGAGAACTAAGACTGTAGATCATGTTTTTTTTTTGTTTGTTTGTTTTTTAAAGCTGTAAACAAGTTTAGTTGCTAAACAGCAGTTGCTAAACAATGCCTAGTTTGACAGCTTGATCTGCGTTTCATGAGGCAGGAGCAGCTATGTTGTACAAATTCATTTGCACACTTTATGCAAATGACATGGACACACACCTGCTCCACCCACCTCAGGAAGCGTTTTACAAAACTGTGTACTAAGCAGAGCCAGGCTTAAACAGTGAGTGAAACTACTCTAAGGAATATTTATGCAATCAGACCAACAAAAAGATTTTAAAAAATAAATAAAGATAAAGGAATGCTGTTTTTTTGTGTGAAAATGAGTAATATGGGGCTACTGGATGGCTCAATCGGTTACGGCACCACACTGGTACATGGATGAGCCTCTTAGCCTCGGACTGAATCCGGACGCTGTCAGTGCTGACTGGGGCCGGACAAGAAATTGCTTAGAGCATCGTGCAAGGTAGGGGGGTACATTCGATTAGCAGCCCACGTTTGTCGCTATCTAGCGACCCCTGCTGGTCAATCGGGCACCTGTGTGCTGCATGCTAAAGCGGTATGTGAAAGGTCTTCCCCATCTCTTCACTGTATTCTGAGTTCAGCTGTATTCTGTAGTTTTGAACAGAAGTAGCTGGGCAGCACCCGGTGCTTCAGAGGACAATAAGAATGTCTACGCTCTCTCAAATCAGCAGGGGGGTTCATGCATGAACGTGGCTGCAGTTGCAGACAACTGGCTCTTCCAAATTGGGGTGGGAATTGGACATGCTCGGCCCCATGTGGGTGGCAAAATTATTCTTAAAAAATCTAACTTACAATAGACTTGTTACCTAAATGAAGGTGGCTAAGCAACCACACAGGGGAAACACGGCCAGCTGCAGGATGCCAAGTCATAACACACAGTGCGTGACACCCTTGAAATTGAATCACCCAATTAACCAATGCAGAAGCACACAATCCACAGCAGGCCTGGGCGACATATCATAATGATAAATACATTATATTACTGCAATAATAAATGCAATAATAATCGTCCTCGCTGTGCAACAAATCACCTTTTTTTCTCTCTTTCATTCTATAATCAAAAATATTTTCAGTAATTATCGTTACGCAGACTCGGCCTCATCCACAGTCGCTTGAAGAGCAGAGGCTACAGGACAACAGTGTACTGGCCACTAGCTGTTACGATCACGGGGATGGGGGAGGACATTGGACTCTCCCTCCCTCCAAAGCACAACCCCACCCCTTCTACACCTTCAAAGACACCGATTGGATGCGTTTCTTGAGGGCGGGGACATGTATGTGAAATGGCAGGAAGCCAGGGGGACGCCCTCACCTCATTGGTGACCTTGGCTCCAAACAGCCAGCCAGCGCCCCTGGGGCTGATGGCCCAGGTATCCACGTCCTCCGGGTCGGACCAAACCAGGTCGCAGAACGCCCCCTTGTGGGGGATTTCCTGGTTGCGCTCGATGGTTCGGATCTGGTCCAGGGTCTTGATGTCGGGAGAGAGCCCGCCGTGGACGCACAGGATCTGCTCGTCTATGAGCTGCGGAGGAGCCGGAGATGTGTAGAAACACACACAGACACACACGTCAGAGGGGCCTCCCCTGACCCTCAAACTTCCCCTAATCATGGCGCTTGAGTTCCAGGACAGCCGACTATGCAAACAGTAGAACTCAATCTAGGACTTCTTGTTTGTTAATGATGAAGTGTTCCAATTACCCTGTTCTTCTATCACTGCTGTGCATATAAATCTGGAATGCACGTATGTAGTGACCAAATCAACTGGGGGGGGGAATGCAATATAAAATTGAGAAAACACTAAAGTAATAAGGCAGGCATCGATTCAGTTGCAGTCTGCAATTGCTGTGCTTTAGGGGAGGAAAAAACGGCTAATGCCAGCCAGGGAACTAAATTAATGGTTGTGTATGGACAGTTCAGGAAGGAAAAGCAGGATGCAGTAGAGGAGGGAATGAAAGCAGGTTCTGTAGTTTAAGCTGACAGACAGCACTCTGTCTTTTTAAAGGCAGGGAGTACGTAAGACAGTTCTACTCACAGCGGCCACTGTCAGCATGTCGAACACTTTTGTACAGTACCGCCACGCGTTTGCGTTCCCATACTTGGTTTGGCACTCATCTGCAAGCCAATGGGGGAGGGGGGGAGAGAACAGGAAGACAGTCAATCAATCAGAAACTAGGACTCCACAAGACAACCAATCAGAACTGAAGTTGGTGGACAATCGGGAACCAGGACTTAAAGCACTGAACAAAAGACCAGGCAAATGCCCACAGCTGCAAAACTCAGCCCAGTATGTTCTTCGTGGTTTATATGGGAAAAGGCTGCTTGCTCCAGAGAGTAGCGAGTTGGATGGTTCAGTGTGAAATCTGCATAAAAATGGCATCATCCGGTTTCCCCAGTTTCCTCCCTTTCGGGACAAAGAAACCTCCTGAAGAGGAAGGAACCTTGGCAGGAATTCAGGCTTACATATATAATAATGGTTCAGATACGATTCATGCAGGAATACTCAAGACATAGTACTGCCTACCCAGCCTGAATGAAAGGCATTAAACTTTTATCCATGTGCCACAGACAAGATTCAAGACTTAAATTAGGGGGACAGTTCACACTGAGTAGTTTCACTTTTAGTGCATGTTTACATTAACATTGCCACTTTTTTCTTTGCTTTACCAACAACGTACAGAGTCAAACTGAAATTGTGACACCGAACCAAACTGAACTACAAGTTTCACCAATCATTGCACCACCGATTCCTGCATTGACTAGGTAAGCTGCCCCTGGATTGGAGCAGAGAGGAAGACAGACAGGTACATAAACATAAATAAATACACCAACAGGAACAGACAGACACACAGACTGACTGACAGACAGAGCTGTGCAGATGGGCCGGACGTCCAGGCCTTACCGTAGAAGCCGTAGACCTGTGTGATCTGCCGGCTTTCGTGGTTTCCGCGTAGCAGTGTGATACGGTCGGGCCACTTGGCTTTTAAGGCTAGCAGATACGTGAAAGTCTCTAAGCTGTAGTATCCCCGGTCCACAAAGTCACCCTACCAAAAAAATTAATTTTAATTGGTTAAAAATAATAAATAAAATACACACCCTGCCACAACCAGCACCTGATGTAAATGTGAGCAACAGTGTGATGCAACGAAGGCCAACTACACCCAAAAATGTTCACCATTTTATGTTCTGGATATACCAATCCAATTGCACAGGCAACATCAATATTTAGCTTCATTTTACACAAGATGAGGAGTGAACTGGCTTCTGTCTTTTCCCCGCTTGCCTCATTTTCCACAAAAATTCCAGATCACAATTGGGCCAATTAAATAATGAAGAGCAGAGGTTGACATGGTAACCAGAAACAGATATGGCCCTGTCACCCACCCTTGCCATAGATTCAGCACAGTCCCAACACTCCTGACAAACACAGTACGTTCACACAGGCTACCTCTCTGGCAATGGCACTGAAACAGCTTTGTGCCAAATCAGTCCATAATGAAGCCAACAGCACCACGAAAAGTAGCCTTTTTAACTAATGCAGGCATAAATAATGTGGTCAATACATACGTTTTTTTCTTTTCCATCATGGACTGTCTTGTAGATCAGTGCTGTCATTTACTACTACATAAATAATACAGAAAAAGCTACTAGTGAAAATATTGCCTGTGGCCATTTTAAGTTTGTAAATCAGTAAATGTTGCTTGTGTCACTTGCTTACGTTGAAAGTGAACAAAATACTGTAACATATGTAACATTTTCAGGCAGCAGCTGAGACATGTCCTTGTTTTACTCACCAAGAAATTAATATAATTTAATTTATTCTGTGGTGTCCAGAGTTACCTCCATACTCACCATAAAAATATAGTTTGTGTCGGGAACCTGCCCTCCTGTTCTGAAGAGCTCACACAGGTCATAAAACTAAGAGAAAATAGGACAACGCTTTAGGAAAAAGCCTTACAGTCGCATTAAGCAAATGTCCTTAATCGGACACGGATGAAATAATCGGTGTAGGCCTACCTGTCCGTGAATGTCTCCGCATACTGTGACAGGGGTGGACACTGGCTGTACGTTGGATTCCTCTAGTAGTAGGTCGCATACATAGTCACACAATCTCTGCCAGGACAGACAAACAGACGCACACACGCTTAAAATCAAATCCAAATGACCTGGTGTCACCTATGACTATGAGCGACCGCTGATAGAAGCGGCCTTGTCAATCTGAATTGATAGAAACACCTACTCTATAACGTATAGAGTAGCTTAGCCAACTAGCTACAACAGTGCTGACTTACTAAAACATTTGCATACTTTTGAAGCTTGCCGATTTCATTTTACCCAAAGTGACCCAGAGACGTTGAACTTCAGCTAAAGTTCATAAACATTTTAGCGCATCAGGTCCTGTTTGGTTATCTAGCAAGTAACACGCTCAACTAAATAATCTAAACATATTTAGATAACTAATATTACTTAACTAATCATCAGGTAAGTCACACGCAACTGGCAACGTTAAGAAATGAATGTTTGGCTTGGAAGTTTGAACGTAACGTTAGCTCAGCAGCTACTGATGCGATACAGCTCGCTCATCACCTGATTCGCCGGTAAACCCATTTAGGCAGCTGTGAAAACTACGATCTGGGCAGGAAATCTAGATTAAGTTTATTGTGATTAAATGAGTAGTCTATAGCTACGTCAGACAGCTTAGCTAGCTAGTTACCTTACTAACGTACGTTAACTAGCTAATGAGGAACTGATAAGTTAGCTGGCTAGCCTATGCACTTCCTAATAAAATAACTATCACTGAGTTAGGCTAGCTAGTCACCCAACAAATTTCATTTGAGTTTTAAAGTTTGAGCGACAGCACACATCATTATCTGAACCTCGGTGAAACATTTAGCTAGCTAGCTAGATTTCGCTTGCTTACTTTCACAAGAAAGCCTGTTCTACTTTTGTGTCATACGCTAACATTAGGCTACGTAATGAACTAGGATGGTCAGAAGAGTAACGTTAGCTTGCTAACAAACATGTAGCCCATACGACTAATGCGTCTTCACCCTACGTCAGTATCTATTTTATTAAAGTTTACAAGAAGAAAAAAAGATCTAAAAATACCTGTGCAAAGACAATTAGGCTGCTAACATTTTCTCGATAGCTATGGCTAGCTCGGAACTCTTGTTCCGCTATGAACAAGTAGCTAAGCCTTGTCAATGATAGATAGCTTAAAGCGACAATTTCGTTTTTGCTGATGAAATTAACCAACATAGATCTCGTCTGATCAGATAAGTCTGTGCTCACCTTTAAATCGTTTTCTGGTAGATATTTACATTGTCTTGCAATCTCGACATATTTATCCAAGTCTAAGGGCGCCATTTTAAAGACAACAACTGCTACGGGAGGCAAATAGGAACAGGTTTTACGTCACTTCCCTTTCGCCTTTACGCAAACAAGTTGGACCAGAAATGTTTTTTAAATGAGCATTATAGTTATGAAATACAGACAGTGTGAGCTTAAAGCTCTCATCTTAATACAAAGAATATATAGAGGTGAAAAATAACACTTCAAAACTGTCCATTTTATGCTGAACCGGACTAAGTAATCCATTTAACATTAATACAATGATTAATACAGTGATATTTGATCGTCAGTTTCGGCCACAAGATAGTGCTGTTGCATTACATTTCGTAACATTGTTTACCCATCCACACATACATACTTGGATGCTGCAGCTGTACGCCAGAAACTCCAGCGTAACTTTTATTGATGAACTTTTTAGCAAAACTGTTTTTAGCAAGCCTCTGATCAATAAAATGTGTTAGGCTTTAGGGAAGATTTTATGAAAACGTTGCAAAAATATAACAGTGCATCTTCAGGGTAACACAATTTCACCACTGTATTCTTAAATCCACAGATTGTTACACCTCAATGACTTGATCCCAGAAATTTGTCTTTAAAATGATTAGTTCATTAAAATTAACTTTCTAAAACTATGTTCCTCTTGACCGTTACATTCTGAAGCATCTCTGACGACACAAATCTTTGAAACTACCGCAGCGGTGTTTGCGGTATGCAGGTGGAGACAGCCCCAAAACCAGCGCCTATGAAGGATGTATCAGGGCTCATGAACTCTGTCTTTAGCCAGCAAAGTTGACGTTGACTCTGATCATTTTATACATGTATTGTACAGTGCCAGGCCTTACTGTTACTTTCTGTCATTACTGCTGCTGCTCTCGCCTTCTCTCTCACTTTCACTTTCATTGTCTCTTGCAAAGTCATGGTCTTTGCTATCCTGTGCTGTCTTTTCTTCATTGTTATCCCTGTGCTGTGACTCAGTTTCAAAATCACTTGAATCTCCATTAACAATGGCCTGAAAAACATCCTGAACCGATTACACTATTCCTCTCTGTCAGTGACCTTGGATTATTTTATTTAAACATATTTAAAATATTGGATAATTTTATTTAAATTTCTAATAGTATTATATGTGGCAACAACAGTTATTTCAGACTTATTCTCACCAACCGATAAGTGGCACAACTAAAAGTGGACAGAAACCCCCGACACAAATCATCATTACAAGATGACTTGCTCCTAATCGTAACAGGCATCCCACTGACGGATTCATAGTTAATTTTATTTTTATATTTGAAATTATAATTCTTATTTTTTTAAAATCAAAATAGGTTATTATTCTGACACAAGTGATATAACAGAAAGGCAGACAAATTATTCTGCACATCAATTGATATGACTTTATGAACAATTCAATGATGAGAACTCTTAAGTGACTAAGCTGAAAACAAAATGACAACCATAGAAACCCAGTGTTGCATTTTTGCAACAATAAAAAAAAATGCCTCTAAATCACATATATTGTACATTTTTTGCAATATAATGTCTCATGTACCTCTCCATCATTGATCATTTAGCCTTTGTGTTATCTTGGGAACGTAAGACATTGACCAGACACTGTCCTGGGCCTTCTGCTCTGCTTGCTTCCACGTCAGTCCCTCTGCTCTGTGTCTCTTCCCCAGGTGGTCTAGGGTCTACCTCTCTTGCGCTTTCCTCGGGTGTTCCATGCTAGAGGCTGCTTGCTAATGTTATTATTTGATCTTCTCCGTGTGTAACCCGCCCAACTCCACTTCCTCTTCCTTAGCTGTGTTTGTATTGGCTTCTGTTTTGTGATATCCCAGAGTCTTTGGACATTAGAGTTGAAAGTCCTGAGCTTTGTCTGGGCAATAGAACTCACTCTCCAAATATTCTTCAGGGTATTGAAGGCTGCTTGACCTTTATTGAGTCTTGCTCTGGCATCATCATCTATCAACACTTACCATGTTTCAAGATAGATGAATTGTTGAACCTCTGCTAAACTGCTAGTCCCCATTATAATTGGTGTGGTTGTTTCATTGTTGATTCTCAGGATTTTGGTTTTTTTCTTTTTAGTCTGCAGCTCAGTTTGAGATGATGTTGTTTCCAAGTGGAGCAAATTTTCTTGCATTTTCTGGTGTGTGTGTGTGACAGTAAAGCCAAACCATCTGCAAAGTCCAGAGGTGGAAGGTCTAAGGGTCTCTCTCCTGCAGCTAAGAAATTGATGTGACCCTGGACTTTGTTTCTTAGGTCTTCCAGGTTCTCCTTTCATAACATTGACAGAATCAACCCCTTCCTCACCCAAGCTACTCAGTTACTTGTCGAAGCCCTCAGAATGTCTCATCTGCACTACTGCAATGCCTTTATTGGCCTGCTAACTGTCGTTTGCCATAAAGCTGCTGCAACTGGTTCAAAATTCTGCTGAATGCCTGGTTTTCAACCTGCCTAAACTCAATCATCCTAAGCCTGTTTTAACTACTCTTCATTGCAGCGACCCCCATTCAAGTCAAGTCACTTACACTGGCATACCAAGCTGTGAATGGTACTGCCCCTTCCTGTCTTCAAACAATGATTACACCACATACTCCAACCAGATCTCTCTGTTCAGACTCCTCTTGACAGCTGGCTGTCCCATTTCTTTAGAAACTGAGACGCTACTCCTTTCTACACCAGCTGTTCTGCGTCCTCACCCCCTACGATGAAATGACCTTCCCCAGTCTGTTGGGAAGGGAGATTCACCAGCTGTTTTCTGAAAATATCTGAAATCCTGCCTTTTCAGATTAAACCTCAAAGTTTCAACCTTTTTAAAAATAATAACAATACATAATGATTTATTTTGCAGCCATGTCTTGATGATGGCACGTATCCTTAGCTCTGATGGGGTTTGCTTACCATGTTAAATGCAATTTTGTAAGCTGCTTTGGCCGAAGCATGTGCCAAATGAGGGCAGTGGTGCAGTAGGAAGGCCTGTTGCCTCACAGCAAGAAGTTCCTGGGTTCAAATCTGGCCTGGTCTACTTGTTTAAAGTCCTGCTAAGTACACTACAATCGACCCATCTCATCTTCAGCGTGCACACTGTATTGTCTTGCTCACTGAAGCAATTGGCTTTGGGCAAGGTGTTTTATTTTAGGTTTCGTTTACGGTAATAGTGAATGAATGAATGAATGAATTAATTAATTAATTAATTAATTAATGCATAGTGAATCGCCACAAGATGGCGCTCATGGACATTTCTTCCCATTTGTGTCCTGTGTTTATTTATTTATTTTTTTACATTGACATCAAACTGCAATAAATAAATAAATACAATAAATCGATAGCAAAGAAAATCACGCAAGCTTACTGCAGTCGATTAACATCGGCTACTCATACTCGATACGACAGATGCAAACTATATTCTCCATTATTAAAAACGAGGCATAATGTGATTTATGAAGCTTTGTTGGCTCGTTCCAGACTGTAAAGCGACATTTCATTGAAAATGTGAACGTGCTCTTGTCATACACCCTACGATTCCTGTCACCGTATCGTCTGTTCTTCCAGAATCCATTTGTTACATGAAAGCGAGTGAAAGAAGAACCGCCAGGCCCCTCCCTTGACCCGTTTCCATTGGATTAAAAACACGCCAGTCTCATAGGACTACATAATTGTGTTCGGTTGAGAGAGAACGTAGTAGCTCGGAGCCTAGCTGTCATTTGCGAGCGAGGTTGCCGCAAGAGCAGGCACCTATGCAATTCAGTGGGGAACTATAGGAGGTGCATGTTACATTCCGGAGGCAGGACTGGAGGTGACAAGTGGGCGATTGCTACACAGTCGGCTCCCACTCATCCGTGTTCACCGACGGGGAGAGTTACATGGAGAGGTAAACGCAAAGCATGAAGTGCGGACCTGTAATTATGTTTGTACCTCCAGTTTTGGAATTGGTGTTGTTTTTATGTACAATTGGATTGTCCAATTCTGCACCTCACTTGAAAAGCAAGGATGCGTCGCCCGCCTGGAGGCATCCCCGCGCCGCCTTGGAGATTACTGGGGAACCACTCAGCACCTCCATTCCAAGCCATTTATCCGAGGACAAGTCCGAGGATGCCACGATTGCTGGGCTCACGCCGGCTCCCACCACGACGGTGGCAGGACGGACGGCTGGCGTTACGGTGCAACCTTCGGCCACCGCCACAATAGCGCCTACGATCGTACCCCGCAAAACCTTGCATCCTATCACGAAAAATGGGGATGCGGTAACGGGCTTAATCCACACAACCTCTGCTTTGGCATCAACGATCGTTCATTCCCTGGATAAAACAGCACGACAAACCACGCTATCCGCAGTTAGCGAAAATTCGTGGTCCACGAAAGACACCGCTTCACCACTAGACACTACCACAAAGAGCAGGCAAGGTGAGTCATCCCTGTTCTTCCAGGTGCACTCCAGCGCTAAACGTACGGTGAAACGGAAAATTGCCCTGATCCAGACACACCACAACACTGACGTTTTCTTATTATTGACATTTCAACGGCTTACTTCCATTTTCATTTATCAATTCATTCTTTCCCCTTCGAACCGTCAAAACACAGAACGCATAGGCTACTTACTGAAGCTCCGCTGCACACAGCATCCTATATGCGCATTTCTCTGGTTTGTCCTGGGAAATAGCCTACGTTATTAGCCATCCTTCCGCGAACACTACGCACCGCGACTGAATATCGATTGAATTCATTGTTTATAAAACAGGTGCAGGCCTACTCCCATTCACCCTTTTAATGTAGGCTAAGTAATGTTATTGTTTTATACCCGGCGTAAATTCTCTCAACAAGGCTTATTGGCATCATAAACTGGATTAGCTGAGCTTGTTGAACCGTCTTGGAGTGATGGAATGAAGGGTTCAATGAGAACTGCGCTATCCCGCAACACGAATTTAGGGGTAACTCCCACTGAGAATTGGAGGACCCATATTCTCTTTTTATTTACATTCCCTGAAATGGTATTACAATTTAAATATGTTTATGCATTAATATTCCCATTTTATCTATGTAGCATTAGCCGGATTTTTTTCCCAATTTCCGTGGGATTGGTGACAAGCAAAAACACAAGCTTACGTTCAGCTGGTGATAACGTATTCACCCAATGCACTGGCACAGCTAAGGACATTGCGCGACTTGGCAACGGACTGTAAGATGTCGGGAAGTGTGCGTGGGATTGCCTTTTGTGTTACCTCCATAATCAGCGCGAGAATGTGACTGGGGGGTTTTCCCGAGAGCGACTCAAATGCTCTAACGCCACTGATCCTGAAGTCAAGTGAGCGAACGCCGCATAGCAGAGGCGTGCATGTGCCTGGAAATACAACAGAGTTGCGTGCAGTTAATTCGCTTGTCATCAGACCAGGCGTGGTTCGATTAAGAGCTAGGATTTCTGCAGATGTGCCATGGGTTCATATTGAAGAACCATTCTGGTGCGTCGCACAATCAAACTGATAAAGATGCATTTGCGCAGTAGGCAGGGTTGGCGACGTCAGTGGCTCAAAGATTTCAGGACCAAGCGAAAGACAGTAATAGGTCGGCATTGGGACTGTCTTACTGCATTGAAGTACGATTGAAGTACGGCTGTCTGGATGGTCTCATACTGCACTATGGTAGCCTGGACGTCCAGTGCTGTTAACGAGAATAAACACTCCAGGAACACGAGCGGAAAGAAGCTTCCTTTCCATATACCGAAGTGGGTCAGATGAGTTTTTAAATGAGTAATTCTTCTTAATTAGGCTACACTGTTTATATTAAATGACAGCTCTCCTAGGACATGAGAGCTATAATTTATAACTATGCCATATTTCAGTCAATGGCGGAGTATGTCCTCAGGTGCCTAGTTACCTTTTGGGTATTATGGCTGTCTTTTCCCCTGTGCTGCAACGTCGGTCTGGAGAGGAAATTCAGCATGAAATCTCTTTTTGTACTGCCTGGCAACACCCTGACAGCTTATAGACCTCTCTCGCTGTCTTGCTTCACTTCAGCAGTCCCAGCATCCTCTCTGTCTTATTCCTCGCTTATCTTCTCTTCCCCCGTATAATTCCGTCCATCTTTCGGCTCCCGTCTGTCCTGCGGTCTCCGCCGGGTGACTAACGCCCGAGCCTCCTGCTCCAAGTTCAGCCGGAGCAACCTCGGGAGGAACCCGCGGGAGGATAATAAAAATAAAGAAACACTGCCTACCCACCTCACATCTCACCCGGGTAGGCTACGTTCACAGTGCTGGGATCCAGGCTGCGGTCACGTGACGAGAGCCCACACGAGGCTGGTGAGGGTCGCGGGCCTGTAACAGGTGACAGGCCTCCACGGACACCTCTCCTGCGAAGACGCTGCAGCCTCTGGCCTGCCCGTCCCATTCATATTCAAATGGGCTTGTAACGACGACGGGGAGATAACGTCACCCGGGCGTGTGCTCCCTGCGCACACAAATGGATCTCAGCCTGATAAAGAAAACATTTACCCGCCCCGCTGTATCGCGTAAACACAAAAGCACTGTCTCACAAATGTGTTCCTCCCTCCCTCCCTCCCTCCCTCCCTTCCTCCTGCAATATCGTGTGAATGTGGGTGTCCGCCCACCCCTCTGCTTAACATGAAGCCCTCTTGCTGTTCGCTTTTTTCACACTCTTTGACACTGTGACTCCGTTCCAGCAACACATTTATCTCTCAATTATCAATTACCCCTAACCCCCCCCGTCTCTCTCTCTTCTCTGTCTCTCTCTCTCACTCTCTCTCTCTCTGTCTCTCTCTGCCAGTCAGGTAATCCATGCTTGGTTGACTGGATGATTGATTCCTCAATCTTGATATGTGGCTTTGTCGCACAAACACCTTCTCAGTCGAGATACACATCTCACAGTCAAGCCATTTCTTTCTCTCTCTGCCTTTGTCTGCTTCACTCTCTCCCAGTAAACACATTGTTCGTTCCTTTCCTGCAGTGTGGTACTGCGTCTGTGGTGTGTAATTATGTTTAGCGCAGTGCAGTGTGTGCTGCTTGCTTCTGTAGCAGAAGCCAACAAACATTTAATCTGTATGAAAGCTGCATGTCTACCCAGTCTACACCCACGCACAGCACAGGCAGTAAAACAGCCATGCCAAGGCGTACACATACACACACACGCGCGCAGGCCAATGAATACATCCGTACGGATACACATGCCACGTTCACACAGACACCTAATCACATACACACGCATGCACACACACACCAGCACAAAAATGTAAACGTGCAGGCCTGTGCACTCACACAAGCACATAAATATAAGAACATAAGAATAAAATTTATATCATCATTGTGGATACTATAATAAATGACATTTCTGCATATTCAATGCATTTCATTGAACCAAGCAATTGGTGTGCCAAGTTGCTGCTGATGCTATTTTGACAGATCCCCAATAGTATTTTCCAGTTCCCAAATATTTTTGCAAAAAGCAAATCTTTACACCAATTTCCAGGGTTACAAAGAAACAAGCATAAGGTCAGTGTGTGTGTATGATCACACATACTGTATTATCAGGCTTGGCTTACTTAATCCTATCATATAACTCATAACATATCCAGGAAATTGCTAGCTTTGGGCTTTTGCATTTGATGATCTGCAATGGTAAGTTATATTGAATTACTTCCTGTACAGAAATACTGCACTTCCTCTGTGTTCTGTTTTGAGGCTATGATTTATAGCATCATAATCTTTTTAAAAATGGAAGACGGAATGATCGTCACATGGGGTCACGTTGGCCAACATTCAGCTAAATGGCACGGTTAGCATCTGCTAATAACCAAAGGCACTGGACGAGTGATAAAATATCGATCTGGATCAGTTAATTTATTCTGGCTTTTTTTTGTTGTTGTTGCTGCGTTTAGTATTCAGTGGTTGCACCACTCTGGCTTATCAGCTTTGGACAAATTTGGTGTCTGCAACCCATTCTAAGCAGGAAAATAAATTAATTGCCTCCCTTCGCAAAAAAAAAAAGAATCCCTCGTGTCCCGAGTTTATCATAGTTTGCCATTTAATTTATAGTCTTCTCTGAGTTACTGCTTCACAGATTTACATTCTGCTGTGCTAGTTTCTTTCTCCAGTCTCTTTAATGACTTGCAGCCATTTGTTCTGCATGGTATGACTGTAGACCGCTGTATGGTCAGAACAGCAGGGATCTGCATAGACTTTATTTCCCCCCCCCCCCCCCCGTGTAATTAAACCAGTCCATTAGTATGTCAAAAGTTATTTCCCATAAAAGGAACAACCTTAGGGTCCGTACATTTCCTGTGGTGACAGGACAGCGTAGTTCATCCTGGGTCTGCGAGCGCAGAATCATCGTTCTCAGCGAAGGTTGTTTCCCTCGCGTGTGCACAGTTTTATGATTAAAGGAAATGAATCAGAGACTGGTGACAGAAATCACAGTGCTCGCCGAGCTCTGGGAAACTGGGGAAGAAGAATACATCCGAATTTCTGTGGCAGCTCTTGATTAGGGGTTCTTCCGGTCAGTATAGGACAGGATAGGCACACTCTGTTGGGGCCCCAGTTCATAAAGATGGTCTGTTTGGTGGGGGGGAAAAAAGACATACAGCTCTTCCTCCCAATCCGGAGTGCCCAGTGCAACCTCCTCTGTCAATTCACGAGAGCGCAGACGATCATGTGCTCCCCTGCCAAATGCGTGATGTCACGCCGCTGCTTTTCATGATACTGCGGTCCAACAGTTAAACTTGCATAGATACTGAGTCTGAGAGGAAACTCCATGTGTAGCTTGTGCAGGCAGACTGTCAGCACCTGATTGGCTAGAGGAGGTTCCTGGTGAGCAATGAGACTTGGACATAGTATCAAGATAGCCCCTCCCTCTCGGGCACAATGGCATGGAGGTACATGTGCTGCCACGTGGGATTCTGCAGCACTGGCGTGGTCTGGATTCGAGAGTAGGTGGTGCCGGCACCACAAACGAGAATTTCAGAATGAAGGTATTATAGCCGTGTGCACACAGCCTCCATGGGTCTTCCCGCCATTTCTCTGTACTGAATCCACTCTAGCGACAGGATTGATTTTTTCTAATTAGTTCAAGGTTATCTTTTCTGAACTGAAGACAACTGTAACTGTCACTCACCGTCTCTAGCCAAGTATTGAACTACATAGAAAAGATGAGATCAAAGTAACGGTTATTTAGTGGTCGCTTGCATCGGGTGGGGTTTTCCGCAGTGTGGTCACGCACCTCTTCCTCTTTGGTGTCCATTTATAGTGATATCAGGAAGGACTTCTTTCTCACGCAGAGAGCTACCAGTGTGGGAAAAGACTTGCCAGGCCAAGAAGCAGAGACAGAGACGATTTATGATGCTCAAGTCCAGGCTTCTTCACGTTGTGATAGATAATGTCTAGGTCAACTATGGTACTGTTCTGCTGGTTATTTGTTGCTAAGCGCTTAACTGTGATCAGCTGCTTTAATGGATCAATTAACTCACATCGCCTCAATTTCCTGGGTCTGAATTAATAGCTTATCTTAAGATGAAAACATAAACCAGCACTTCCTGTGGCCCTCCAGGACCAGGGCCACTTGCTTTACACTGCAGGTAAATGATGAGCCTAGCTGTGCTGAAGGGCCTGGTTCACCTCATCAAACATCATTATGTTTTCTTCCTTAGCATCTAACCAAATGTTTGCCTGTTCTCACAAAGTGAGTGCAGGCAAAGCAAGGTTGTAGTGAGGCTAGCTCCTAAGGGCTGTGTGTCTGCTTTGGTTTTCTTTCCTGCGTGGGCTGTCCGAATTCCCCGCAGGCGTACCTGTCGTAACGGCGCGGGGGAACACGGTTGTCCGCGTCTCACAGCGCTACAGCGGGGATCTCACACTGGAGGGAGTCCTGGGGGCCCCTGGGGTGCTCGTTGTCAAAGGCGTACATTTTAACACTGAGCACATCTGGCTCTGTACAAACTCTTTTGTAGCTAAATTAACACTGAGAATTTTACTGTGCAGAATTCTTGTGGTTTCTTTTCAACAAGCGGCAGATTTAGGTCTGGGAAACAAGGGGCGTGTACTTCTTTAGGCAACCAAGGACATAAATTGTGTTGTAATGTGCTGAAACGCACCACAAACAGACCGTTTGTTTTGAGGCTGGTCCTCACTGATTCGTTGGAACTGGATGGAGCCCTTTTCAGTTGCCGTGGTGCTTGAAGCCATCTGTGGTTGGCCAGACCTGCTCCCTCCACTGTGAGTCATAGAGAAGGCAAAACTGAAAGTGTCAGAGTTCTTGGAAACCCCTCCGCCTGACCACAAAAAAACAAGTGTTTCCTGTAGGTTCACAGGGATCTAAATCTGCTTCCTTGTGAGAGGGAGAGATGATCTTGTGGAAATCTGTTTGGCTGAAGCTGCCATTGTGTCTGGAGTTAGAAAATCTGTCTCTGTTTAGCATGGAGTTTTAGACTATTTGTTGTGCTTTTTTTTTTGTACACAGGCATTTTGCGTCAGCTGATATTGCACATTCCCATGCTCTCATTCTCATCTTCTCTCTCTCATTCACTTTCTCTCCCATCCTCTTTCCTCTCTCTTCCTCTTTCTCCCACCGTGAAGTTCTCTCACTCTCCATTATTCTCTGGAGTGAGAGTGGTGGATTGTGGGACCTGAGCCGTGTCCGTATCAGCACACTTGCCTACTGTTGAGGACACTTGTTGAGTACGTTGGATGACAAAGTTGTAAAGAAGGTGAAATGTTCTCTAAATCCCAGGATGATATATTTATTTCTTGGGTTTTGCTGAGTGTATTCGGAAGGAAGTAAACAACCATTTTGTTCCCAAAATATGATGCAGTACAGCTTCGCCTTAAAAACGAGGCACAGCTTCGCAGACGTTTTCCTTCATCAACAGCAACAACAAAAACAACTACAACATGTGAGCATGGCCGCACGAGGGCATGTAACGCTCCCACTGTACGACTGGAAAATGGCATATTTTTGGCATACTGAGAAAGTATGCACTAAAAAGTATACAGTATGCTTTGTTAGACAGTACATACTTTGAGGGTACAGTAGTTAGAAGGCTGATTCAGACACAACTGTGGTCTCCACAGTGATTGTGTTTTTTTGGGGTTAAGAACCCATTCAGAGATACCAGGTGGCGCCCTCCAAAGAGTTACCTGCTGGAGACCATGCAGGGCAGCGCTGTTTGACTAGCAGCCCGGGGGCCAAATACACCTCGCCATAGACATACACTCGGCCCTTTGATCATTTATAAAAATAAGCTATTCACATTTGTCCAATAAGTCAACATGCCTCCCACTGGTGACAGAATAAATAAGCAAAATTTATGCACATTTTAAGAAGGCTCTACTTTTAAAAAAAACACACTGTGTTATATTTGTACGCTTCTATAAGTAGTACATTTGAGTATGTTTGGCCCGTATGCCTGATCTGGCTCCCCGGAAGAAGTGAAGAACCCTGCCAGACAGGTTAGCGCAGAGTTTCCACGGTGACGCCTCACAGCCTTGGAAGGAAGTGCCCTGCGCTGTGCTACAGCAGCCAGGACGAGTGTCCTGAACTGAGGGACACGCTGTTCTGGGCTCCGAGAGGAAGCACAGTCGCCCAGTTTCCTGAGAAGCCCCTCCCCCATTTCACCTCCTCCACCAGGGAAACCAGGGCAACGTAACCTGATTGATGCCGTTAAAAGAAACAAACAACAAACAAAAACTCAACGGCAATATGTTTTTATGAAAGGCATTTTGAGAAAATAGCCCCGTGTTTTTACGTACTGTATTTGAAAGGACATTGTTGTTATTTTTGTTTTTTAGGAGAAAGTAGTCAGGTAATTCAGCTTGAAAAATAAGAAAATAATAGTCCAGTGTTAACATACTACTTGCTACCTATCAATGTTGCCGTGACAGTATTTTCTTCTTTTTAATCTCTACTATCAGATCATTAATCAGACTGCATTTCCATAATGTACAGAGTACAGGGATGAGAAAGAGGTATTTTCCTGAATGGGTCTTTAAAGCAAGAAGGTTTCCACCATCTTAAAGAGGGTGACTTTGCTCAGAATTTTAGTTACACAATGAGCCCAGGTTCAGGTTAAGTGCACTCGTTTGTTGGTGTGTCTGAGCGTGTCAGGACACGTCTCGGTGCCTCAGGTACTGTACGGGGTTCCAGGCGGAGACCCAGTTTGTGCAGATTTTGGGTGGGGAATTTGTGAACTATAGAAGAAATAACCTTCGAGACTGCAACGACTATCATCACCAATGGAGTCTTCAACATTTTCTTTTTTTTAGAATATTTTTCCCAGAAAGCGTTAAGTGATGAGATTACAAGATCTCTCTTCTATGGGTAGGGACTGGCAGTTATCTCTGATGTTCTGATATTCTGTAAATGGCCCTAAATGACCCTACAGATCAGTTCTGTGTTTTTCTGTTTATTTTTTTGTGTTTCGAGGGAAAGCAAGAAAGCTTTGGCACGTTGGCCACATTTCCATCAATGACTTAAGCGATGGTTTACTGTTTCTTCCTTAGCTATGCTTGAATGCCTGGTACCCGTGCGTTTACTCGCAGGCGCCGGGGAACATGGGAATGTGAATAGAGGCGTATGGCTAGCAGGCGGTGCGGTGGTTTATGTGCATTATGGGCCAGAGGGGTTGTGGGAAGGGCTGCCCTTGTACCTCGAGCTGTAGCACTTTAGTGTCCATTCAGGAGAAATCCCTGCTACTGCTCAGCTAATGAGCCACTGAAGGAGGGACGGGCTGAGTTATGGAGTGTGTGAACAAGTGACTGCATGTGAGTGTGTGTGTGTGTGTGTGAATGAGTGTGAGTTATGGAGTGTGTGCACACATGAGTGCCTGTGAGTGTGAATGTGTGTGCGTGCGTGTGTGCGCCTCTTTGGGCATGTGCTAGTACATCTATGCTCTCCGCTGGAATGAATTATACAGGTGGATGATAGACATTTCCTTTCATAACTCCTGAATATGGAGGTGATGTATTCCCTCTAACCTAAACCAGGTGTCCCATCTGAGAGAACAAAGGGCTATGAACACGCACACGCACACATGGTTAAACAGACATGTGCATGTAGTAAAAAAAGCACACGCATAACATACATTCACTCGTGCCCACCGATACATGTTTTTGACATGTGAAATTGTTTTTGTGTTGTGGAAATGTGTCCTGAAAAGTGGCATGTTTTGTGCACGTCCTGGTGTTGTTCAGAGTGGAGAGAAGAGATGCACGGTATTGTGCTAAATGTCAAGTGTTTCCACTGGTAAGCTGAAGAGGCGTTAACCGCAGCATTTCTCCCATTCTGTTCGACCACAACTGAAAAACAATCAGGAGGAAGTGACAAGCACGGCAGTGCACGCTGCACTGTCCCCTGGATCACGGTGCTGATCTTAAGTCGGTTTCTCTAATATCCACCCGTGCTAATGGGTAATGTGCATGCACTGTGCACTACTTCACTGGCACTGAGCCAAGATGTCTGCATGCCTGTCAAGGTTGTCAGTGACTGGGGGAGAGGAGACAAATTAAAAGCATAACATAAAACATGAAACATAAAATGGAGGTAAAGATGGGGAGGTGGATGGATTGCTGGAAACCCCTGACACAAAGGCAGTAGAAGGTGGTTAGTGTTTTTTCCCATAGGAAAAACAACTTTAAATTAATAGTCTTAAAATTCTTCTCCAGAATCTTTGTTTTAAAAACTCCAATAGTCATAATAATGAAGGAACTCTTTAGACCTGAGAGATCGTCCAGAAGTGAAATCAGTACATAGTGGGGAAACACCGAGTCACTCACCATGGTTGTGGTTAACGTGAGTAAAACATAATCACTGTAGAAGATATCACAGCTGCTTATGGTTCAAAGAGCCTGGTCTGTCCACACCTGTTTG